>NC_134353.1:969382621-969520121 GCF_048569485.1 Anomaloglossus baeobatrachus
CATCCAAAGAAGTTCAGGGGGCAAAAATCAGCCACTAAAGTGATGGCGTCTGTGTTCTGGGATAAGGAGGGGTGTGCTGCTAGTGGACTACCTTCAAAAGGGTTCCACCATCAATGCAAGGTATTACATTGAACTTTTGGACCAATTGAAGGCAGCTCTGAAGTCCAAAAGGCACGGCAAGCTGCCCAAGGTAATCTTGTTCCTGCAAGACAACGCCTCCGTTCACACTGCACAAATGACCACGGCAAAACTGGCAGAGCCGGGCTTCCAGCTGGTGACCACCCCGCCCTTATTCACCAGATCTAGCTCCCTCCGACTATCATCTGTTTCCAACCTGAAGAAACACCTCAAGGGTACCAAATTTCACACCATTTCTGATGCCATGGCTGCTGCGGATGCCTGGTCTGAGGCAGAACTGAAATCCTTCTTTTTGCTAGGTTTACGGAACTTGGAATACCGATGTAAGAAGTGTGTAACATCAGTGGAGAGTGTGTGGAGAAATGGAAAGTTCCATCATCCTATCTCGCTTCTTTCTGGGTAAAGCTAAAGATTACACCTAGAATTCCCCCACAGTCACCCCCCCCTCATTATACACCTAGAATTCCCCCACAGTCACCCCCCCCCTCATTATACACCTAGAATTCCCACCACAGTCACCCCCCCCTCATTATACACCTAGAATTCCCCCACAGTCACCCCCCCCTCATTATACACCTAGAATTCCCCCACAGTCACCCCCCCCTCATTATACACCTAGAATTCCCCCACAGTCACCCCCCCCTCATACACCTAGAATTCCCCCACAGTCACCCCCCCCCCTCATTATACACCTAGAATTCCCCCACAGTCACCCCCCTCATTATACACCTATAATTTCCCCACAGTCACCCCCCCCTCATTATACACCTAGAATTCCCCCACAGTCACCCCCCCTCATTATACACCTAGAATTTCCCCAGTCACCCCCCTCATTATACACCTAGAATTCCCCCACAGTCACACCCCCCCATTATACACCTAGAATTCCCCCACAGTCATCCCCTCATTATACACCTAGAATTCCCCCACAGTCACCCCCCCATTATACACCTAGAATTCCCCACAGTCACCCCCCCTCATTATACACCTAGAATTCCCCCAGTCACCCCCTCATTATACACCTAGAATTCCCCAGTCACCCCCCCTCATTATACACCTAGAATTCCCCCACAGTCACACCCCCATTATACACCTAGAATTCCCCCACAGTCACACCCCCATTATACACCTAGAATTCCCCCACAGTCACACCCCCCCCTCATTATACACCTAGAATTCCCCACAGTCACCCCCCCTCATTATACACCTAGAATTCCCCCACAGTCACCCCCCCTCATTATACACCTAGAATTCCCCACAGTCACCCCCCCCCCTCATTATACACCTAGAATTCCCCCACAGTCACCCCCTCATTATACACCTATAATTTCCCCACAGTCACCCCCCCCCCTCATTATACACCTAGAATTCCCCCACAGTCACCCCCCCCTCATTATACACCTAGAATTCTCCCCAGTCACCCCCCTCATTATACACCTAGAATTCCCCACAGTCACCCCCCCCATTATACACCTAGAATTCCCCCACAGTCACCCCCCCCTCATTATACACCTAGAATTCCCCCACAGTCACCCCCCCTCATTATACACCTATAAGTCCCCCACAGTCATCGCCCTCATTATACACCCTAGAATTCCCCCACAGTCACCCCCCCTCATTATACACCTAGAATTCCCCACAGTCACCCCCCCCTCATTATACACCTAGAATCCCCCACAGTCACCCCCCCCCCCTCATTATACACCTAGAATTCCCCCACAGTCACCCCCCCCTCATTATACACCTGTAATTCCCCCAGTCACCCCCCCTCATTATACACCTATAATTCCCCCACAGTCATCCCCTCATTATACACCTAGAATTCCCCCACAGTCACCCCCCCTCATTATACACCTAGAATTCCCCACAGTCACCCCCCCTCATTATACACCTAGAATTCCCCCACAGTCACCCCCCCCTCATTATACACTTAGAATTCCCCCACAGTCACCCCCCCTCATTATACACCTATAATTCCCCCACAGTCATCCCCTCATTATACACCTAGAATTCCCCCACAGTCACCCCCCCTCATTATACACCTAGAATTCCCCCACCAGTCACCCCCCCCTCATTATACACCTAGAATTCCCCAGTCACCCCCCTCATTATACACCTAGAATTCCCCCACAGTCACACCCTCCATTATACACCTAGAATTCCCCCACAGTCACCCCCCCTCATTATACACCTAGAATTCCCCCACAGTCACCCCCCCCTCATTATACACCTAGAATTCCCCCACAGTCACCCCCCCTCATTATACACCTGTAATTCCCCCACAGTCATCCCCTCATTATACACCTAGAATTCCCCCACAGTCACCCCCCCCTCATTATACACCTAGAATTCCCCCACAGTCACCCCCCCCCCTCATTATACACCTAGAATTCCCCCACAGTCACCCCCCCTCATTATACACCTAGAATTCCCCCACAGTCACCCCCCCCCTCATTATACACCTAGAATTCCCCCACAGTCACCCCCCCTCATTATACACCTATAATTCCCCCACAGTCACCCCCCCTCATTATACACTAGAATTCCCCCACAGTCATCCCCTCATTATACACCTAGAATTCCCCCCCAGTCACCCCCCCCCCCCCCTCATTATACACCTAGAATTCCCCCCCCAGTCACCCCCCCCCCCCTCATTATACACCTAGAATTCCCCCACAGTCACCCCCCCCCTCATTATATCATCCGCTGTATCCTGTGGGAACACAGAAATGTGCTTTTTTGGCAAACTGTTGATGGCTCGAAAAAACGAATTTCTCTCAATTCTCAGTTAATTTGCCTCTGATTCTGTAAATTGTCACCCTATGATTTTAAGCTGAAATTATACATTTATTATTCTAAGGAAGATGCGAGAATCCTTCCATAGGCATTTTGTTCTGAAATAGCAGCCTGACTGTCTATCTGTTTAATCTTATATAATCCCAAAGTACGGAATTTTGGTCTCCATCTTCTCTTTATTTAGAGAGACCCCGGCAGGACGAGATCCCTGCAGCGGATCCAGTTTTCCTCCTTCTCCTGAATGATCCCTGAGGATGGATGAGAATGAGATCAGCAGAAGATTATTAACCCTCTCCCTGGAGGTCATCTCCCTGCTGAGCGGAGAGGTAACTCCTCACATTCCTGTCAGGATTTCATTATATATCTGGGATTTAGTGATTTGTCTCCATCCACAGGATTACACCATAGTGAGGAAGACACCGGGGGACTGTGTGACTCCCCTCATCCATCTCCAGGAGTCAGGAGGGCGGAGGCCTGAGCCCCATCACAGCCCCTCCCCCGATACATGAGAGGAGCAAGAAGAGGATCCCTAGAGCTCAGCAACAAGATGATTGAGCTGCTTGACCAGAGAGGTGACTGCTGGGACATTATACAGGAAGCACTGGGGGATTCTGGGTGATGAGGGGAGAGGTGACTGCTGGGACATTATACAGGAAGCACTGGAGGATTCTGGGTGATGAGGGGAGAGGTGACTGCTGGGACATTATACAGGAAGCACTGGAGGATTCTGGGTGATGAGGGGAGAGGTGACTGCTGGGACATTATACAGGAAGCACTGGAGGATTCTGGGTGATGAGGAGAGAGGTGACTGCTGGGACATTATACAGGAAGCACTGGAGGATTCTGGGTAATGAGGGGAGAGGTGACTGCTGGGACATTATACAGGAAGCACTGGAGGATTCTGGGTGATGAGGGGAGAGGTGACTGCTGGGACATTATACAGGAAGCACTGGAGGATTCTGGGTGATGAGGGGAGAGGTGACTGCTGGGACATTATACAGGAAGCACTGGGAAGATTCTGGGTGATGAGGGGAGAGGTGACTGCTGGGACATTATACAGGAAGCACTGGAGGATTCTGGGTGATGAGGGGAGAGGTGACTGCTGGGACATTATACAGGAAGCACTGGAGGATTCTGGGTGATGACCGGAGAGGTGACTGCTGGGACATTATACAGGAAGCACTGGAGGATTCTGGGTGATGAGGGGAGAGGTGACTGCTGGGACATTATACAGGAGGCACTGGAGGATTCTGGGTGATGAGGGGAGAGGTGACTGCTGGGACATTATACAGGAGGCACTGGAGGATTCTGGGTGATGAGGGGAGAGGTGACTGCTGGGACATTATACAGTAGGCACTGGAGGATTCTGGGTGATGAGGGGAGAGGTGACTGCTGGGACATTATACAGGAGGCACTGGAGGATTCTGGGTGATGAGGGGAGAGGTGACTGCTGGGACATTATACAGGAGGCACTGGAGGATTCTGGGTGATGAGGGGAGAGGTGACTGCTGGGACATTATACAGTAGGCACTGGAGGATTCTGGGTGATGAGGGGAGAGGTGACTGCTGGGACATTATACAGGAGGCACTGGAGGATTCTGGGTGATGAGGGGAGAGGTGACTGCTGGGACATTATACAGGAGGCACTGGAGGATTCTGGGTGATGAGGGGAGAGGTGACTGCTGGGACATTATACAGGAAGCACTGGAGGATTCTGGGTGATGAGGGGAGAGGTGACTGCTGGGACATTATACAGGAAGCACTGGAGGATTCTGGGTGATGAGGGGAGAGGTGACTGCTGGGACATTATACAGGAAGCACTGGAGGATTCTGGGTGATGAGGGGAGAGGTGACTGCTGGGACATTATACAGGAAGCACTGGAGGATTCTGGGTGATGAGGGGAGAGGTGACTGCTGGGACATTATACAGTAGGCACTGGAGGATTCTGGGTGATGAGGGGAGAGGTGACTGCTGGGACATTATACAGGAAGCACTGGAGGATTCTGGGTGATGAGGGGAGAGGTGACTGCTGGGACATTATACAGGAAGCGCTGGAGGATTCTGGGTGATGAGGGGAGAGGTGACTGCTGGGACATTATACAGGAGGCACTGGAGGATTCTGGGTGATGAGGGGAGAGGTGAGTGCTGGGACATTATACAGGAGGCACTGGAGGATTCTGGGTGATGAGGGGAGAGGTGACTGCTGGGACATTATGCAGGCAGCACTGGAGGTTTCTGGGTGATGAGGGGAGAGGTGACTGCTGGGACATTATACAGGAAGCACTGGAGGATTCTGGGGGATGAGGGGAGAGGTGACTGCTGGGACATTATACAGGAAGCACTGGAGGATTCTGGGTGATGAGGGGAGAGGTGACTGCTGGGACATTATACAGGAGGCACTGGAGGATTCTGGGTGATGAGGGGAGAGGTGACTGCTGGGACATTATACAGGAAGCACTGGAGGATTCTGGGTGATGAGGGGAGAGGTGACTGCTGGGACATTATACAGGAGGCACTGGAGGATTCTGGGTGATGAGGGGAGAGGTGACTGCTGGGACATTATACAGGAGGCACTGGAGGATTCTGGGTGATGAGGGGAGAGGTGACTGCTGGGACATTATACAGGGAGCACTGGAGGATTCTGGGTGATGAGGGGAGAGGTGACTGCTGGGACATTATACAGGAAGCACTGGAGGATTCTGGGTGATGAGGGGAGAGGTGACTGCTGGGACATTATACAGGAAGCACTGGAGGATTCTGGGTGATGAGGGGAGAGGTGACTGCTGGGACATTATACAGGAAGCACTGGAGGATTCTGGGTGATGAGGGGAGAGGTGACTGCTGGGACATTATACAGGAAGCACTGGAGGATTCTGGGTGATGACCGGAGAGGTGACTGCTGGGACATTATACAGGAAGCACTGGAGGATTCTGGGTGATGAGGGGAGAGGTGACTGCTGGGACATTATACAGGAGGCACTGGAGGATTCTGGGTGATGAGGGGAGAGGTGACTGCTGGGACATTATACAGTAGGCACTGGAGGATTCTGGGTGATGAGGGGAGAGGTGACTGCTGGGACATTATACAGGAGGCACTGGAGGATTCTGGGTGATGAGGGGAGAGGTGACTGCTGGGACATTATACAGGAGGCACTGGAGGATTCTGGGTGATGAGGGGAGAGGTGACTGCTGGGACATTATACAGGAAGCACTGGAGGATTCTGGGTGATGAGGGGAGAGGTGACTGCTGGGACATTATACAGGAAGCACTGGAGGATTCTGGGTGATGAGGGGAGAGGTGACTGCTGGGACATTATACAGGAAGCACTGGAGGATTCTGGGTGATGAGGGGAGAGGTGACTGCTGGGACATTATACAGGAAGCACTGGAGGATTCTGGGTGATGAGGGGAGAGGTGACTGCTGGGACATTATACAGTAGGCACTGGAGGATTCTGGGTGATGAGGGGAGAGGTGACTGCTGGGACATTATACAGGAAGCACTGGAGGATTCTGGGTGATGAGGGGAGAGGTGACTGCTGGGACATTATACAGGAGGCACTGGAGGATTCTGGGTGATGAGGGGAGAGGTGAGTGCTGGGACATTATACAGGAGGCACTGGAGGATTCTGGGTGATGAGGGGAGAGGAGACTGCTGGGACATTATGCAGGCAGCACTGGAGGTTTCTGGGTGATGAGGGGAGAGGTGACTGCTGGGACATTATACAGGAAGCACTGGAGGATTCTGGGGGATGAGGGGAGAGGTGACTGCTGGGACATTATACAGGAAGCACTGGAGGATTCTGGGTGATGAGGGGAGAGGTGACTGCTGGGACATTATACAGGAAGCACTGGAGGATTCTGGGTGATGAGGGGAGAGGTGACTGCTGGGACATTATACAGGAGGCACTGGAGGATTCTGGGTGATGAGGGGAGAGGTGACTGCTGGGACATTATACAGGAGGCACTGGAGGATTCTGGGTGATGAGGGGAGAGGTGACTGCTGGGACATTATACAGGAGGCACTGGAGGATTCTGGGTGATGAGGGGAGAGGTGACTGCTGGGATATTATACAGGAAGTACTGGAGGATTCTGGGTGATGAGGGGAGAGGTGACTGCTGGGACATTATACAGGAAGCACTGGAGGATTCTGGGTGATGAGGGGAGAGGTGACTGCTGGGACATTATACAGGAGGCACTGGAGGATTCTGGGTGATGAGGGGAGAGGTGACTGCTGGGACATTATACAGGAGGCACTGGAGGATTCTGGGTGATGAGGGGAGAGGTGACTGCTGGGACATTATACAGGGAGCACTGGAGGATTCTGGGTGATGAGGGGAGAGGTGACTGCTGGGACATTATACAGGAGGCACTGGAGGATTCTGGGTGATGAGGGGAGAGGTGACTGCTGGGACATTATACAGGAAGCACTGGAGGATTCTGGGTGATGAGGGGAGAGGTGACTGCTGGGACATTATACAGGAGGCACTGGAGGATTCTGGGTGATGAAGGGAGAGGTGACTGCTGGGACATTATACAGGAGGCACTGGAGGATTCTGGGTGATGAGGTGACTGCTGGGACATTATACAGTAGGCACTGGAGGATTCTGGGTGATGAGGGGAGAGGTGACTGCTGGGACATTATACAGGAAGCACTGGAGGATTCTGGGTGATGAGGGGAGAGGTGACTGCTGGGACATTATACAGGAAGCACTGGAGGATTCTGGGTGATGAGGGGAGAGGTGACTGCTTGGACATTATACAGGAGGCACTGGAGGATTCTGGGTGATGAGGGGAGAGGTGACTGCTGGGACATTATACAGGAAGCACTGGAGGATTCTGGGTGATGAGGGGAGAGGTGACTGCTTGGACATTATACAGGAAGCACTGGAGGATTCTGGGTGATGTCGGTGTCGTTGTTGTCAGGTTCCTATAAGGTGTCAGGACGTCGCTGTCTTTCTCTCCATGGAGGAGTGGGAGTATCTGGAAGGACACAAGGAGTGGTACGAGGAGGTGGTGATGGAGGAGCAGCGGTCGGTGACATCACGAGGTAGGCTTGGTTAAACTCTTCGTCCCCAGGCAATTTTTTTATTTTTTTTTTTTTTGTTTCTTTTCTTCCCCTTCTTTTAAGAGCCATAACTTTTTTAGTTTCTTGCCACTATATCCGGATGAGGGTTTGTTTTTTTGCGGGACGAGTTGTAATTTATACCACACACTGAAGATGGAAATTAGAGAACACACAATTTCCTAAATGTTGCGCTCCTTGTGTCGTCCTGTGTGATTAGATCCTATCATGAGGAATCTCGCAGGATTTTCCGGTTATTTTATACATTGAATTTATTGTAAAGCAAATAATAAAAATGTAAATGAGAAAGACATGGATCACAATTAGAGAACACTTTCAGATCCCTGCAAGTTATTGGTGTTTATCTGCACCTGGTGCTAATTTAATTCATTATTTCACAATCCCCATGTAACTTGAGCCTAACTTTCCAGTTTGCACTGACTTTGCTGTTCCAAAGTGACTGAAACCCTCCGGCAGCAGGTTGTCCAGATGAAGGACAAAGCGGTGACCTTATCAGCCATAGCAAGAAACATTGTTTGTTCCAAGTCTGTGATTTCAAGAATATTGCATCTTTACAACGTCACAAACTCTTTCAAGTCCCACTAGAAGGCTGGTCGCCCTCAAAAGACAAATGCAAGAGAGGACAGGATAATGCAGAGACTCTCCATGGGTAATCGTTTCCACACTGCAGCTGGAATTGCCACCAGTTCAGCACTGAACAGGGTAAGGATCTGTCTTGTCATACAGTGTCACGATGTGTAAGAGCATTTGGACTTAATGCCCACTCTGCAGTGACCAAACCTCATTAGCAGAAAGAATCACAAGGCTAGACTCTCCTTTGGTGAGGAGCATGTTGTGTGGACAGAGGAGAAGTGTCCACAGGTCATTTTAGCGATGAAAGAAAGTTTAATTTATTTGGGTCTGATGGGAAATATTATGTTCATCAACAAACTGGGGAAAGACTGAACCCAAAGTGTGTTAAGAAGTCAGTGACAGGCGGTGGAGGAAGGGTCATGGTTTGGGGAATGTTTCCTCACCAGGAGCTGGACCTCTCATGCATTCACTCTGCCATGTAGCTGTAAGTGTGGATCAGAACTTTCTTCACAACACGTGGCTCCTTACTTGTGTCCATCACTCAATCAGCAGCAATTTTCATGCAGGACAATGCCCCCTGTCACACAGCAAAACAAGGAAAGCAGCTACTGGAAACAATGAAATATCCACAGCCCAGAGTCCTGATCTAAACCCAATAGAAAACCTCTGGAAAATCCTTGTTGACAACGTTATGGCCAAGAAACCCACAGCAGTCAAAGAACTGTGGAAGAGCCTCGTAGAAGAGTGGACCAAAATCCCCCCAGAGCAGTGTGAGAGACTAGTGATGTCCTGTGGAAGAGACTGGAAGAAGAGTGGGCCAAAATCTCCGCAGAGCAGTGTGAGAGACTAGTGATATCCTGTGGAAGAGACTGGAAGAAAAGTGGACCAAAATCCCCCCAGAGCAGTGTGAGAGGCTAGTGATGTCCTGTGGAGAGACTGGAAGAAGAGTGGGCCAAAATCTCCGCAGAGCAGTGTGAGAGACTAGTGATATCCTGTGGAAGAGACTGGAAGAAAAGTGGACCAAAATCCCCCCAGAGCAGTGTGAGGGACTAGTGATGTCCTGTGGAAGAGACTGGAAGAAGAGTGGACCAAAATCCCCCCAAAGCAGTGTGAGAGACTAGTGATGTCCTGTGGAAGAGACTGGAAGAAGAGTGGACCAAAATCCCCCCAGAGCAGTGTGAGAGACTAGTGATGTCCTGTGGAAGAGACTGGAAGAAGAGTGGACCAAAATCCCCCCAGAGCAGTGTGAGAGACTAGTGACGTCCTGTGGGAGAGGCTGGAAGAAGAGTGGGCCAAAATCCCCCAGAGCAGTGTGAGAGGCTAGTGATGTCCTGTGGAAGAGACTGGAAGAAGAGTGGACCAAAATCCCCCCAGAGCAGTGTGAGAGACTAGTGATGTCCTGTGGGAGAGACTGGAAGAAGAGTGGACAAAATCCCCCCAGAGCAGTGTGAGAGGCTAGTGATGTCCTGTGGAAGAGACTGGAAGAAGAATGGGCCAAAATCCCCCCAGAGCAGTGTGCGAGACCAGTGATGTCCTGTGGAAGAGACTGGAAGAAGAGTGGGCCAAAATCCCCCCACAGCAGTGTGAGAGGCTAGTGATGTCCTGTGGAAGAGACTGGAAGAAGATTGGGCCAAAATCCCCCAGAGCAGTGTGAGAGGCTAGTGATGTCCTGTGGAAGAGACTGGAAGAAGAGTGGACCAAAATCCCCCCAGAGCAGTGTGAGAGACTAGTGATGTCCTGTGGAAGAGACTGGAGGAAGAGTGGGCCAAAATCCCCCCAGAGCAGTGTGAGAGACCAGTGATGTCCTGTGGAAGAGTCTGGAAGAAGAGTGGGCCAAAATCCCCCCAGAGCAGTGTGAGAGACTAGTGATGTCCTGTGGAAGAGACTAGAAGAAGAGTGGGCCAAAATCCCCCCAGAGCAGTGTGAGAGGCTAGTGATGTCCTGTGGAGAGACTGGAAGAAGAGTGGGCCAAAATCCCCCCAGAGCAGTGTGAGAGACCAGTGATGTCCTGTGGAAGAGACTGGAAGAAGAGTGGGCCAAAATTCCCCCAGAGCAGTGTGAGGGACTAGTGATGTCCTGTGGAAGAGTCTGGAAGAAGAGTGGGCCAAAATCCCCCCAGAGCAGTGTGAGAGACTAGTGATGTCCTGTGGAAGAGACTGGAGGAAGAGTGGGCCAAAATCCCCCCAGAGCAGTGTGAGAGACCAGTGATGTCCTGTGGAAGAGTCTGGAAGAAGAGTGGGCCAAAATCCCCCCCAGAGCAGTGTGAGAGGCTAGTGATGTCCTGTGGAGAGACTGGAAGAAGAGTGGGCCAAAATCCCCCCAGAGCAGTGTGAGAGACCAGTGATGTCCTGTGGAAGAGACTGGAGGAAGAGTGGGCCAAAATCCCCCCAGAGCAGTGTGAGAGACCAGTGATGTCCTGTGGAAGAGACTGGAAGAAGAGTGGGCCAAAATCCCCCCAGAGCAGTGTGAGGGACTAGTGATGTCCTGTGGAAGAGACTGGAAGAAGAGTGGGCCAAAATCCCCCCAGAGCAGTGTGAGGGACTAGTGATGTCCTGTGGAAGAGACTGGAAGAAGAGTGGGCCAAAATCCCCCCAGAGCAGTGTGAGGGACTAGTGATGTCCTGTGGAAGAGACTGGAAGAAGAGTGGGCCAAAATCCCCCCAGAGCAGTGTGAGAGACTAGTGATGTCCTGTGGAAGAGACTGGAAGAAGAGTGGGCCAAAATCCCCCCAGAGCAGTGTGAGAGACTAGTGATGTCCTGTGGAAGAGACTGGAAGAAGATGGAACGACCATACCATCTGGGATCAGTAAGGGTTAAAGTCAGAAAAAAATTAAGTTCTCCCATTGGACCATAAAAATATTTGCAATGGAGGGGTAAAACCCGCCCCCATCACTGCGCCTCTTTTTTGCAGATATAAACTACCATTGAATGAGAAATAATTGTAATGTAGTTAAAGCTCTACCGCCAAACACAGAAATTTCTGGACGGCCATTTAATATCTACTATAAAGTGTCAAATGACGAGCCAAATAAATTAATGCCATATTTTTAGGGGTATAGCCCAATAACATCACAGGTGAGCCACGCGCAGGTTTTAGAGATAACTACATGTCTAGTGTCTTTTGATATATCCCGGAATTTGTACAATTAGATGATCCATCACTCCTTCAATTTCTTACCCAGGCTGCCGATCCTGGCAATCACTGGTCTTAATGGAGGGGGGAGGGGGGGTATTTTTATGACTTTTTGGGAGGTAGTGGAAAATAGGAATCACAGGATTTTCAACAAATAAATCTTCAGACAATTTGACGGAGATGGCTCTCATTGCCACTCCCTCCCGCAAAACATTCTGCAACACTTTCTGAAATTTGAAAGTGGGATTAAAGCGGGCTTTACACGCTACGAGATTGCTACAGCGATCTCGTTGGGGTCACGGATTTTGTGACGCACATCCGGCCGCTGTAGCAATCTCGTTGTGTGTGAATCCTAGGAGCGATTTTGGATCGTCGCAAAAACGTCCAAAATCGCTCCTTGTTGACATGGGGGTCCATTCTCAAATATTGCTGCTGTCGCGTGGGCGAAGCTGATCCTCGTCCCTGCGGCAGCACACATCGCTACGTGTGACGCCGCAGGAACGAGAAACCTCTCTTTACCTGCCACACGCCAGCAATGAGGAAGGAAGAAGGTGGGCGGGATGTTCGTCCCGCTCATCTCCGCCCCTTCGCTTTGATTGCTGGCCGCTTAGTGACGTCGCGGTGACGTCGCTGTGATGCTGAACGTCCCTCCCCCTTGAGGGAGGAATTGTTCGGCAGTCACAGCAACGCCGCCGACCAGGTAAGTGCGTGTGACACTGCCGTAGCGATAATGTTCGCTGCGGCAGCGATCACCAAATATCGGCATAACGATAGGGGTGGGTGCTATCACACTCGCCATCGCTAGCATCGGCTAGCGATGTCGCAGCGTGTAAAGCCTGCTTTAGGCTCAAAGGTTCATAAACCTCCCTATCCTCCAACATGGACAAATGGGCTGTGGAGTCAGAGTCGGTGTTCATTTTGGTGAAGTCGGAGTCAGTATAAAATGGACCAACTCCGAATCCTAAACTTTATATAGTAAATTGGGTACAGTTTGGAAAGTTATGAGATGTCCTATAAATGTCTGTTCTATTCCTGATCTAAGGCCACATTCACACACAGCGTTTTTGCTGCGTTTTTTGAGGATATGTTTGTCAGCTGCAAAAGCAGATTTGCTTTTTAAAAGACTGCATCACCTGAAAGGTTTCTGAGCTCATAAATAATGTTTACAATAGCAAAAGCAGATTAGAAAAACACCACAAACTGACTGCTCATTCTTTGTGAGGATCTTTTTGATCCTAAAACCAGATCCTCACAACATGATGTGTCTGAATGTCCTATCTTGAAACCCTTTGCCTTTTCTGGGATGCCAGAGTCACTGCATTTCACTGCAAAAAAACAGATTCGCAAAAACGCTGTGTGTGACTGTATGTAGCCTGAGGATCTAGGATTTGTCTTAGCTGAGGTAAGTCTGTGCTGCGCTTGAGCACCAGTGAAGCTCCTCCTCTACTGGCAAGGGTAAAAAGTAACCACACTCAGAAAGAAGGAAGACCGGCACTAGATGACAAATATTTTGTGTGTCAATGTATGACAAGTGACCCAGATGAAAACAAATGTTATGATGCCAAAATCTGTGCATACTCAGGCAGTGATAGAAATGCTCCTACAAGAGCTTCCAATCTAAAAAGACATTTACATTACTTCTACCCAGAAGTTTACAAAGCTGTGACTGAGAAAGATAACATCAGAACCAAGAAATCAGTGCCCAGCACTTCCGGCCAGACAAAGGTGGAGGAAAGAGCATCTCAAACATCATTAACAAGATATTTTGTAAGTGACAGTTACTGTAACAATGACAACGGCTATGTGTAAAGACGCTCATACAGCTTGTTGTGAAGGACCGTTATCGTTATTTGCACGACCAGCTTTTACAGCTCTTAATGGAGAAATGGCCGCAAACTGTTTCTCTGGAAAGAGAAAGTATTAGAAAATTAGTAGAAGAAGCCCTTAAATAAAAGAAATATCTTAAAAAAACTCTCAAAAGACGCTTCATGTTTCTTAAAATGGACGCCTGCACACGTCACAGAGTGAACTATTTTTCCATCAATGTTCGATATGTTTGTGAGAACAAAGAAATTGTTACCAAGACACTGGCAGTAACAGATACTAAAGCTCATCACATCAGCCAGTTTCTCCAGGCCTTCGTGGAAAAAGTTCTGCAAGATTAGGAACGCAAAAAAGAACAGGTTCTTGCTATTGTAACGGACGATGCTTCACACATGATAAGTGCAATTACACTGATGAATGAGCGTAATGACCAACAGCTAGAAGAACATTTAGGATTCAGTATGTGTCAGATGGAGCCACAGCGCTGCTCATGTAACTGAGGAACAAGCAGATATTACCACAGAAGAACAGCAAAATGACACTTTAGGATTAGATGATCTTGTTGAAGCTGCTTCAGAACACTTTCATATTCATCACATGCGCTGTGTTATGCACACACTGCAGCTGGCAATAAGAGATAGGGGTACTTTGCACACTACGACATCGCAGCTGCGATATTGGTGGGGTCAAATCGAAAGTGACACACATCCGGCGTCGCTGTCGATTATCGTAGTGTGTAAATCGGTTTTGATACGATTAACAAGCGCAAAAGCGTCGTAATCGTATCATCGGTGTAGTGTCCGACATTTTCATAATTTAGTTGCAGCGACGGTACGATGTTGTTCCTCGTTCCCCTGCGGCAGCAAACATCGCTGTGTGAGAAGCCGCAGGAGCGAGGAACATCAGCTTACCTGCGGCTCACGCCGGCTATACGGAAGGACGGAGGTGGGCGGGATATTTACGTCCCGCTCATCTCCGCCCTTCCGCTTCTATTGGCCGCCTGCCGTGTGTCGCCGCACGACCCGCCCTCTTAGGAAAGAGGCGGTTCGCAGGGCAGGTGAGTGCGTGTGACACTGCCGTAGCGATAATGTTCGCTACGGCAGCTGTCACAAGATATCGCTGCTGCGATGGGGGCGGGGACTATCACGCTCGGAATCGCAAGCATCGGCTTGCGATGTCGTGTGCAAAAGTACCCCATAGTCTGCAAGAGGGACATGCTGGAAATCTGATTGAAAAAGTGAGGAAATTGGTTATTGCCGCCAGAACCCCTAAAATTGATTCCATCTTGAAGTGACGTGCTGGGAAAGGGGCAATTGTCGATCAAGCCACTCGGTGAGGCAGCACGTATTTAATGATTGAGCGATTGCTTGAACTAAAATCGTTTCTTATAGATATGGGAAACCCTCAGGTAACCCTAAATGAAAGTGAATGGACACAGGTGGCTGAATTGAAGGAATTGCTTAATCACCCATTTACCGTGACTAAAAAATTACAAGCTGACGATTTAACTCCTGGCATTTTTATAGGGAGTGGAAGAACTTTTTATTTTGCCTGTCCCAGAGGGGAGGTTTAAACGCAGATGTCATTTCTGCTTCAATGAAACGGAGAGAGACACCGCTATTGGTAAATAAAATTCTTCTGGCAGCTGTTTATGTGGAGCCAAGTCATCGTATACTGCTTGATGATCAACAGCTTACTAAAGGGAAAGAAGCTCTGACTGAGGTAGCAGTTAGGATGAGCGGCTACAGGACTGCCAGGCGCAAGAGGACTTGGGGCCTGACAGTGCTACTGCTGCCGTATCTTCATCCTCATCAGATGAGGAGTTTAACTTGGACAAGTTTTTGGATTACATGGAGCAGGCAAAGCGTTGCCGCAAGGAAAAAGATTTCACTCCGTCTCCTATATCAGCAGATTGACCAGATGTCACTCCGTCTCCTATAGCAGCAGATTGACCAGATGTCACTGCGTCTCCTATAGCAGCAGATTGACCAGATGTCACTCCGTCTCCTATAGCAGCAGATTGACCAGATGTCACTGCGTCTCCTATAGCAGCAGATTGGCCAGATGTCACTGCGTCTCCTATAGCAGCAGATTGACCAGATGTCACTGCGTCTCCTATAGCAGCAGATTGGCCAGATGTCACTGCGTCTCCTATAGCAGCAGATTGACCAGATGTCACTGTGTCTCCTATAGCAGCAGATTGGCCAGATGTCACTGCGTCTCCTATAGCAGCAGATTGGCCAGATGTCACTGCGTCTCCTATAGCAGCAGATTGAGCAGATGTCAGTGCGTCTCCTATAGCAGCAGATTGACCAGATGTCACTGCGTCTCCTATAGCAGCAGATTGGCCAGATGTCACCGCGTCTCCTATAGCAGCAGATTGGCCAGATGTCACCGCGTCTCCTATAGCAGCAGATTGACCAGATGTCACTCCGTCTCCTATAGCAGCAGATTGGCCAGATGTCACTACGTCTCCTATAGCAGCAGATTGGCCAGATGTCACTGCGTCTCCTATAGCAGCAGATTGACCAGATGTCACTCCGTCTCCTATAGCAGCAGATTGGCCAGATGTCACTGCGTCTCCTATAGCAGCAGATTGACCAGATGTCACTCCGTCTCCTATAGCAGCAGATTGACCAGATGTCACTCCGTCTCCTATAGCAGCATAGCAGCAGATTGACCAGATGTCACTGCGTCTCCTATAGCAGCAGATTGACCAGATGTCACTGCGTCTCCTATAGCAGCAGATTGTCCAGATGTCACTGTGTCTCCTATAGCAGCAGATTGGCAAGATGTCACTGCGTCTCCTATAGCAGCAGATTGCCCAGATGTCACTGTGTCTCCTATAGCAGCAGATTGGCCAGATGTCACTCCGTCTCCTATAGCAGCAGATTGACCAGATGTCACCGCGTCTCCTATAGCAGCAGATTGACCAGATGTCACTCCGTCTCCTATAGCGGCAGATTGGCCAGATGTCACTGCGTCTCCTATAGCAGCAGATTGGCCAGATGTCACTGTGTCTCCTATAGCAGCAGATTGACCAGATGTCACTACGTCTCCTATAGCAGCAGATTGGCCAGATGTCACTGTGTCTCCTATAGCAGCAGATTGGCCAGATGTCACTGCGTCTTCTATAGCAGCAGATTGACCAGATGTCACTGCGTCTCCTATAGCAGCAGATTGGCCAGATTTCACTGCGTCTCCTATAGCAGCAGATTGACCAGATGTCACTCCGTCTCCTATAGCAGCAGATTGAGCAGATGTCAGTGCGTCTCCTATAGCAGCAGATTGGCCAGATGTCACTGCGTCTCCTATAGCAGCAGATTGACCAGATGTCACTGCGTCTCCTATAGCAGCAGATTGGCCAGATGTCACTGCGTCTCCTATAGCAGCAGATTGGCCAGATGTCACCGCGTCTCCTATAGCAGCAGATTGGCCAGATGTCACCGCGTCTCCTATAGCAGCAGATTGGCCAGATGTCACTGCGTCTCCTATAGCAGCAGATTGGCCAGATGTCACCGCGTCTCCTATAGCAGCAGATTGGCCAGATGTCACCGCGTCTCCTATAGCAGCAGATTGGCCAGATGTCACCGCGTCTCCTATAGCAGCAGATTGGCCAGATGTCACTCCGTCTCCTATAGCAGCAGATTGGCCAGATGTCACTCCGTCTCCTATAGCAGCAGATTGACCAGATGTCACTGCGTCTCCTATAGCAGCAGATTGGCCGGATGTCACTGCGTCTCCTATAGCAGCAGATTGGCCGGATGTCACTCCGTCTCCTATAGCAGCAGATTGGCCAGATGTCACTCCGTCTCCTATAGCAGCAGATTGGCCGGATGTCACTCCGTCTCCTATAGCAGCAGATTGGCCGGATGTCACTGCGTCTCCTATAGCAGCAGATTGGCCGGATGTCACTCCGTCTCCTATAGCAGCAGATTGGCCGGATGTCACTGCGTCTCCTATAGCAGCAGATTGGCCGGATGTCACGCCGTCTCCTATAGCAGCAGATTGGCCGGATGTCACGCCGTCTCCTATAGCAGCAGATTGGCCGGATGTCACTGCGTCTCCTATAGCAGCAGATTGACCGGATGTCACTGCGTCTCCTATAGCAGCAGATTGACCAGATGTCACTCCGTCTCCTATAGCAGCAGATTGACCAGATGTCACTCCGTCTCCTATAGCAGCAGATTGGCCAGATGTCACTGCGTCTCCTATAGCAGCAGATTGGCCGGATGTCACTCCGTCTCCTATAGCAGCAGATTGACCGGATGTCACTGCGTCTCCTATAGCAGCAGATTGGCCAGATGTCACTCCGTCTCCTATAGCAGCAGATTGGCCAGATGTCACTGCGTCTCCTATAGCAGCAGATTGGCCAGATGTCACTGCGTCTCCTATAGCAGCAGATTGGCCAGATGTCACTGCGTCTCCTATAGCAGCAGATTGGCCAGATGTCACTGCGTCTCCTATAGCAGCAGATTGACCAGATGTCACTGCGTCTCCTATAGCGGCAGATTGGCCAGATGTCACTGCATCTCCTATAGCAGCAGATTGGCCAGATGTCACTGCGTCTCCTATAGCAGCAGATTGGCCAGATGTCACTGCGTCTCCTATAGCAGCAGATTGACCAGATGTCACTGCGTCTCCTATAGCAGCAGATTGGCCAGATGTCACTGCGTCTCCTATAGCAGCAGATTGACCAGATGTCACTCCGTCTCCTATAGCAGCAGATTGACCAGATTTCAGCAACATTTTTCACTTGCTCTCAAAGAAATAGAAAAATTCAACCGTTCATCAAAACTGAGTGTGCATGAGGCCATTCCTCTATACCCGGAGATTGTTAGAGATGTTCCCATGTGGTTACAGTTTTGCCTCCAGCCCAAGTTACTGTAGAGAGGTTGTTCTCTAGCCTTAACATTATTAGGGCAGATCCGAGGTCATCTGCGAAGGAGGATCTGATGGAGGCAATTCTATTTCTTACAACAAATTCATGGACTGCACAAATGGTATTTACTAGGTTTTTGTTGAAAATGTTTTTTTGCCACTTACACAGTGTATTACATAGTGTGTGTGTGTGTGTGTGTGTGTATATGTATGTACCGTATATACTGGCGTATAAGACGACTTTTTACCCCCTTAAAATAATGGCTACAGTGGGGGGTCGTCTTATACGCCGGATATACGGGGGGGGGGGGGGGGGTGTATGTATATATATATATATATATGTACACTGCAGCGTCCAGGGGAGGTGGGGGCAGCAGCTCTGGAGCACAGGGGAACGCTGCGGGCTGCAGCCTTTGATCTCCTGCACCCGCTCATATAATATGCACAGCCGCTGTCCATCTCCAATGGTGCTGAAATCGCACGCAGTGAGGGGCTGGGGCAGCGGTGCATATTATATGAGCCTGCTCTCCCCTGTGATGGCACATGCCCCCCCTGTGTTAGATTTGGCCCCCAGGCTGCTGCTCATTCTAAAATAAAAAAGCTTTACTTACCCCTGCAGCGTTTCTCCCCGTGTCCCTGCTTCCAGTGTGATCAGGCAGAGAGCTCAGGCTGCTGTGCCGATCACATGACCGCACTGAGAACCAGGAAGTGGAGGAACAGAAGCACGGAGCCAGACAGGAGGGAGCTCAGCGCTGGAGGAGGTAAGGAAAGAGGGTTTTATTTTACTATGGGCAGCAGCCTAGGGGCCATATCTGACACAGGGGGACTTGTGCGATCTATAGGGGCCATGGGCAGCACTATGGGGGCGATATCTGACACAGGGGGACTTGTGCGATCTATATAGGGGCCATGGGCAGCACTATGGGGGCGATATCTGACACAGGGGGACTTGTGCGATCTATATAGGGGCCATGGGCAGCACTATGGGGGCGATATCTAACACAGGGGGACTTGTGCGATCTATATAGGGGCCATGGGCAGCACTATGGGGGCGATATCTGACACAGGGGGACTTGTGCGATCTATATAGGGGCCATGGGCAGCACTATGGGGGTGATATCTAACACAGGGGGACTTGTGCGATCTATATAGGGGCCATGGGCAGCACTATGGGGGAGATATCTGACACAGGGGGACTTGTGCGATCTATATAGGGGCCAAGGGTAGCACTATGGGGGCGATATCTAACACAGGGGGACTTGTGCGATCTATATAGGGGCCATGGGCAGCACTATGGGGGCGATATCTAACACAGGGGGACTTGTGCGATCTATATAGGGGCCATGGGCAGCACTATGGGGGCGATATCTAACACAGGGGGACTTGTGCGATCTATATAGGGGCCATGGGCAGCACTATGGGGGAGATATCTAACACAGGGGGACTTGTGCGATCTATAGGGACCATGGGCAGCACTATGGGGGCGATATATAACACAGGGGGACTTGTGCGATCTATAGGGGCCATGGGCAGCAGCATGGGGGCGTTATCTAACACGGGAACGTGTGCAATCCATAGGGGACCATAGGCAGCACAGGGGAACGTGTGCCATCACAAGGGGTCTATATTCAATATAAGGGGGCCATATCCAGATTAAGGGGGCTAATTTTAGGATGGGGGGCTATGAGGGACATATACCCTATATGATTTGTTAGAGGGACACTGGCATTATAAGATGGACCCCATTTAACATTAAAAAAAAAAAATTCTCTTTTCCTTCACCAAATTTGGGGGTGCGTCTTATAATCAGGTGCGTCTTATAAAGCGAAAAATACGGTATATATCATACAGCAGGGGTCGGGAACCTATGGCTCGCGAGCCAGATATGGCTCTTTTGATGGCCGTATCTGGCTCGCAGACAGGGCTCCTACCTGTCTATGGGCAAATGCCGGGGCCCTGGAGAGCCGGGGGGGCCCACTCGGCCTCGTCAGTCCTCCTGTCCCTTGGCCGGGGCCCACTCGCCTTTATAGTTCTGCTGCCCCCGGCCGAGTTCCGGGGACCACAGTCCTCGGCAGCAATCTGCGTCGCCGTCACTTTAAGGCGCGCAGACATCCTGTTTTGAATTTCATCTGTGGGCGGAGCTACCGCCTTCTCAGTCCCACAGATGAAGGAGGCGAGCTTCTGTCCGGCGCTGTGTGGGCCCCCTCTCCACCGTGACCTAATCGGGTAAATGCCCTCCCCGCCTCCCCATTATGGGCCCCAGTGAGCTGCTTCTAACCCCCCAGATGTATGCCCTGCCAATCCCCCCCCCCCCCGCCGATGCCGCGGGTGCTGTACCCGCCGAGCCGCGGGTGCAGGCCCCACAGAGCAGCAGAGTTGTGTGTATTTGTCTGTATGTAGCAGAGTTGTATGTGTTTGTCTGTATGTAGCAGAGTTGTATGTGTTTGTCTGTATGTAGCAGAGTTGTATGTGTTTGTCTGTATGTAGCAGAGTTGTGTGTGTGTGTTTGTCTGTATGTAGCAGAGTTGTGTGTGTTTGTCTGTATGTAGCAGAGTTGTGTGTTTGTCTGTTTGTAGCAGAGTTGTATGTGTTTGTATGTAGCAGAGTTGTATGTTTGTCTGTATGTAGCAGAGTTGTATGTGTTTGTCTGTATGTAGCAGAGTTGTGTGTATTTGTCTGTATGTAGCAGAGTTGTATGTGTTTGTCTGTTTGTAGCAGAGTTGTATGTGTTTGTCTGTTTGTAGCAGAGTTGTATGTGTTTGTCTGTATGTAGCAGAGTTGTATGTGTTTATCTGTATGTAGCAGAGTTGTGTGTATTTGTCTGTATGTAGCAGAGTTGTGTGTGTTTGTCTGTATGTAGCAGAGTTGTGTGTGTTTGTCTGTATGTAGCAGAGTTGTATGTGTTTGTCTGTATGTAGCAGAGTTGTGTGTGTGTGTTTGTCTGTATGTAGCAGAGTTGTGTGTGTTTGTCTGTATGTAGCAGAGTTGTGTGTGTTTGTCTGTTTGTAGCAGAGTTGTGTGTATTTGTCTGTATGTAGCAGAGTTGTATGTGTTTGTCTGTATGTAGCAGAGTTGTATGTGTTTGTCTGTTTGTAGCAGAGTTGTGTGTATTTGTCTGTATGTAGCAGAGTTGTGTGTATTTGTCTGTATGTAGCAGAGTTGTGTGTTTGTCTGTATGTAGCAGAGTTGTATGTGTTTGTCTGTATGTAGCAGAGTTGTGTGTGTGTGTTTGTCTGTATGTAGCAGAGTTGTGTGTGTTTGTCTGTATGTAGCAGAGTTGTGTGTGTTTGTCTGTTTGTAGCAGAGTTGTGTGTTTGTCTGTATGTAGCAGAGTTGTGTGTGTTTGTCTGTATGTAGCAGAGTTGTGTGTGTCTGTATGTAGCAGAGTTGTATGTGTTTGTATGTAGCAGAGTTGTGTGTGTGTGTTTGTCTGTATGTAGCAGAGTTGTGTGTGTTTGTCTGTATGTAGCAGAGTTGTGTGTGTTTGTCTGTTTGTAGCAGAGTTGTGTGTGTTTGTCTGTTTGTAGCAGAGTTGTGTGTGTTTGTCTGTTTGTAGCAGAGTTGTGTGTGTTTGTCTGTTTGTAGCAGAGTTGTGTGTGTCTGTTTGTAGCAGAGTTGTGTGTGTTTGTATGTAGCAGAGTTGTGTGTGTTTGTCTGTATGTAGCAGAGTTGTGTGTGTTTGTCTGTATGTAGCAGAGTTGTGTGTGTTTGTCTGTTTGTAGCAGAGTTGTGTGTGTTTGTCTGTTTGTAGCAGAGTTGTGTGTGTTTGTCTGTTTGTAGCAGAGTTGTGTGTGTTTGTCTGTATGTAGCAGAGTTGTGTGTGTTTGTCTGTATGTAGCAGAGTTGTGTGTGTTTGTCTGTTTGTAGCAGAGTTGTGTGTGTTTGTCTGTTTGTAGCAGAGTTGTGTGTGTCTGTTTGTAGCAGAGTGTAGTACCATTGTTTCAGTCCAGTTGTGGCTTTACACAGCAGGGAGGAGCATTCCTTGCTGTACTAAGTGAACATTGGAGCGATTGATCTGTCAATGGCCCTTTAAAAACATATTGTACGGCTCTCGCGGAATTAAAATTAACATGTTGCAATCAAAGCAGACTTTTTTTCATTTGGGAGCGGGGTAGTCTTATACAGTGAGTATATCCCAAATTCTATATTTTTAGGGCAGAAGTTGGGGGTCGTCTTATATGCCCAGTCGTCTTATACGCCGGCATATACGGTATGTGTGTGTGTGTGTGTATATATATATATATATATATATATATATATAATATGTATATGTGTGTGTATATGTAAGCTATATTACAGTGTATTACATATTTGCAATCTATTACAGTTTTTTGTGTTATAAAGTTGTATCCAATAAATATATTTTATGTTCTATCCAAATATCTTGATTATTGCATCATACAAATGATTAAATGTCTGATGTTCACATTGTACAATACATTTTTCACTTAAATATAAGCAATATATGTGGGAGTCGTGGAGTCGGAGTCTTAGGTTTGGCTTACCGACTCCACCGCCCTGACTATACAAGCCTGCGTTAGGCAGGGCTACATACAGTATTTTTTCCATACGATGGTTTTAATGGTTTTGGATTCAAGATTCTACCTTTTTAAGAAGCCCTTTGGATGTTTTTCCTCCCTCGGTGGTCTGTGCACATTGATCATCCACCCCAGGGTTCCCCAACTCCAGTCCTCGAGGCCCACCAACAGTGCATGTTTTCAGTATTTCCTTAGCATTGCACTGCTGTTGGAACCAGCACCTGGGCAGGTAATTACACTAACACCTGTGCAATACTAAGGAAATCCCAAAAACCTGCACTGTTGGTGGGCCTTGAGGACTGGAGTTGGGGACCTCTGATCCACCCTGTCTGGCCTTCAAGGACTGGAGCTGACTTTTTCCTTTCTTTTGTTTCTGTAATTTTCAAATGCTGAAAGCGGAAACAACATTGCAAATGTGAGATTGGTTCTTGTTTTGAAGTTACAGAGGAAAAAAAAACTGCAGACATCGGAGCTTAATGACCTTTCCTGTTATTCCCTATGTGCTGCATACGACGTCTTGTGTCTCTTCTCTTCTGTTGCGTCTTTCCTGATCGTCCGGCAGTTTTCTGCCACCATTGCAGTCACCGTTTACCTCCGTGGTGGTCCTCAATGACCGATATCTCGATGATGCCGCTCGCCATGTTGGTTACTGAGTTCATCATCATTAATCAGGATTCAGGGAGGACACACCATTTCGGGGACATTCTGACGCCCATTTTCTTAACTGCATTTAGAAGTTCCTCCACAAGATGATGGACGTTTCCGGATCTCACGTTTCCTAATAAACTATTCTGACACAATTTTTGATATCTTTCACGCTTCTCTTTTGACATCTTTCAACCAAATCTAAAATTCCTTTTGATTATATTCTGATTTGGAGACAAATGTTCCCTTCTTGATATTGTCTGTGGTGATCGTTGGATATGGATGAGACAAATAGGTCAATGCATCATGATTCCTATCTGGAGACTTTACAGTCTTTCATTGTCCGAGTTCAGTATATATGGTGGAAGGATGACTCTATCCGGAGTGACGAGCCACTGATGCATCACAATCCTCTGCTATTACTTCTGTCCTTATTGTAGAAATCACTACTATAGGTCTTCTGAGATCCGAATAATCACACAGACAAGTGCACGAGTCTCCAAAAGAGAAGAGGACAATATGTTGGATGCCGGATATCGGGATCAAGAGAAAATTGTTTCTTTTATTAGATCAGATGTTTTCTCATTGTAAGGTGACGGCTTGGATGGGTTCATAGTGGCAACTCTTCCTATAGATTCCTTGGTTGCTATTCTCTTCAATAATAAAGCTGGAGCTGTAGTAATGTCGAGACCTCAGAAGGAGAAATATCCTCAGACGCCCCCTCCCTGAGAGACCAGCATCTCTCCATGTTGGAATCCTCCTATAATCCGTGTGGTGACGGCTCGGAGAACCTGTTCCTCCCGATGCTCAGTAATTGCATTTCTGTATCTCACGTTATATCGTCCCCTCTGATTCCCATCTTCTCCTTTATCATAGACGCCGGCAGGACAAGATCCCTCCAGCGGATCCAGTTTTCATCGCTCCTTCTCCTGAATGATCCCCCGAAAATGAACGAAGATGGGAATGAGATCAGCAGATTATTATTAACCTCCACCCTGGAGATAATCTCCCTGCTGAGCGGAGAGGTAACTCCTCCACATTTCTATCAGTATTTCATTATATATTTGGGATTTAGTATTTTGCTGCTTCTCTCTAAGTGTCTCCCTCCATACACAGGATTACATAACAGTGAGGAAGACACCAGGGGACTGTGTGACTCCCATCATTCATCTCCAGAAGTCAGGAGGGTGGAGCCCGGGCCCCATCACAGCTCCTCCCCCGATACATGAGATGAGCAAGAAGATCCTAGAGATCAGCAACAAGATGATTGGGCTGCTGACCGGAGAGGTGACTGCTGGGACATTATACAGGAAGCACCGGAGGATTCTGGGTGATGAGGGGAGAGGTGACTGCTGGGACATTATACAGGAAGCACTGGAGGATTCTGGGTGATGAGGGGAGAGGTGACTGCTGGGACATTATACAGGAAGCACTGGAGGATTCTGGTGATGAGGGGAGGGGAGAGGTGACTGCTGGGACATTATACAGGAAGCACTGGAGGATTCTGGGTGATGACCAGAGAGGTGACTGCTGGGACATTATACAGGAGCCACTGGAGGATTCTGGGTGATGAGGGGAGAGATGACTGCTGGGACATTATACAGGAAGCACTGGAGGATTCTGGCTGATGACCGGAGAGGTGACTGCTGGGACATTATACAGGAAGCACTGGAGGATTCTGGGGGATGAGCGGAGAGGTGAGTGCTGGGACATTATACAGGAAGCACTGGAGGATTCTGGGTGATGAGGGGAGAGGTGACTGCTGGGACATTATATAGGAAGCACTGGAGGATTCTGGGTGATGAGGGGAGAGGTGACTGCTGGGACATTATACAGGAAGCACTGGAGGATTCTGGGTGATGAGGGGAGAGGTGACTGCTGGGACATTATACAGGAAGCACTGGAGGATTCTGGGTGATGTGGGGAGAGGTGACTGCTGGGACATTATACAGGAAGAACTGGAAGATTCTGGGTGATGAGGGGAGAGGTGACTGCTGGGACATTATACAGGGAGCACTGGAGGATTCTGGGTGATGACTGGAGAGGTGACTGCTGGGACATTATACAGGGAGCACTGGAGGATTCTGGGTGATGTGGGGAGAGGTGACTGCTGGGACATTATACAGGAAGCACTGGAGGATTCTGGGTGATGAGGGGAGAGGTGACTGCTGGGACATTATACAGGAAGAACTGGAAGATTCTGGGTGATGTGGGGAGAGGTGACTGCTGGGACATTATACAGGAAGCACTGGAGGATTCTGGGTGATGACCAGAGAGGTGACTGCTGAGACATTATACAGGAAGCACTGAAGGATTCTGGGTGATGACTGGAGAGGTGACTGCTGGGACATTATACAGGAGGCACTGGAGGATTCTGGGTGATGAGGGGAGAGGTGACTGCTGGGACATTATACAGGAAGCACTGGAGGATTCTGGGTGATGAGGGGAGAGGTGACTGCTGGGACATTATACAGGAAGCACTGGATGATTCTGGGTGATGAGCGGAGAGGTGACTGCTGGGACATTATACAGGAGGCACTGGAGGATTCTGGGTGATGAGGGGAGAGGTGACTGCTGGGACATTATACAGGAAGCACTGGAGGATTCTGGGTGATGAGGGGAGAGATGACTGCTGGGACATTATACAGGAAGCACTGGAGGATTCTGGCTGATGACCGGAGAGGTGACTGCTGGGACATTATACAGGAAGAACTGGAAGATTCTGGGTGATGACCGGAGAGGTGACTGCTGGGACATTATACAAGAAGCACTGGAGGATTCTGGGTGATGACCGGACAGGTGACTGCTGGGACATTATACAGGAAGCACTGGATGATTCTGGGTGATGAGCGGAGAGGTGACTGCTGGGACATTATACAGGAGGCACTGGAGGATTCTGGGTGATGTGGGGAGAGGTGACTGCTGGGACATTATACAGGAGGCACTGGAGGATTCTGGGTGATGAGGGGAGAGGTGACTGCTGGGACATTATACAGGAAGCACTGGAGGATTCTGGGTGATGACCAGAGAGGTGACTGCTGGGACATTATACAGGAAGCACTGGATGATTCTGGGTGATGAGGGGAGAGGTGACTGCTGGGACATTATACAGGAGGCACTGGAGGATTCTGGGTGATGACCGGAGAGGTGACTGCTGGGACATTATACAGGAGGCACTGGAGGATTCTGGGTGATGAGGGGAGAGGTGACTGCTGGGACATTATACAGGAAGCACTGGAGGATTCTGGGTGATGAGGGGAGAGGTGACTGCTGGGACATTATACAGGAGGCACTGGAGGATTCTGGGTGATGAGGGGAGAGGTGACTGCTGGGACATTATACAGGAAGCACTGGAGGATTCTGGGTGATGAGGGGAGAGGTGACTGCTGGGACATTATACAGGAGGCACTGGAGGATTCTGGGTGATGAGGGGAGAGGTGACTGCTGGGACATTATACAGGAAGCACTGGAGGATTCTGGGTGATGAGGGGAGAGGTGACTGCTGGGACATTATACAGGAAGCACTGGAGGATTCTGGGTGATATTGGTGTCATTGTTGTCAGGTTCCTATAAGGTGTCAGGACGTCGCTGTCTTTCTCTCCATGGAGGAGTGGGAGTATCTGGAAGGACACAAGGAGCGGTATGAGGAGGTGATGATGGAGGAGCACCGGCCGGTAACATCACAAGGTAAGAAGGGATTGTAGAAATTGTTGACTCCTCAACCATGAAATTTCAGTACCAAGAAGAAGTGAGGATATGATGGAGATCTCGGGATGGAGACATTACTGATCTGTATATGATAAAAAACTGGAAACGAAATGTTCAAATCTTCTGGATTATTCCGATTGGCGCTGAGTTTTGTGCAAATCCCGGCTGTTGTGAATACGTTTTCCAGTTTGGAGCTCCCTCTTGTGGTCAGTGCTGGTGGTGCAGTTGATGTGTGGAATGAAAACGACACACCTGCAGAGGACTGGCAATTAGGGTCAGATTGGCCTATTTAACTGAGTAGCTTTCTTTTGTTACTTGCCGGTGGTCAATGTCTCCTGTGTGTTAAGGACATTCTGTAACCAGTTCTGCTCATTTCCAGAACTCTCAGATAAGTGGTTTTTGTACCTCTGCTGTTTTGTTTTCCACTTTCTTGTTGCTTTTTTTGCTTTGATACTAATGCTTGATTTCTATTTTGTCTGTGTGGAGTTCTTGGTGGAATGGGATCATTCCCTGCTGCGAGTGTCTGTATACTTAGCTCCATGATTCTGCAAGGTATTGTGTTTAAAAAACACCTAAAGAAACTGAGCTGTAACAATTGTTCAGTAAACATGTAACATTACAAGCATGTGAATGGCAGCCTCAAGACTAGAAAAAAAAAAACAAAGAAAAATTGAATGAAAAATATCCTGAATATAAATAAAGGAATTGCAAGTGCTTAATAACAGGGTACTTAGTATATACATTTTTGCAAAAATGTAAGAAGCTGGCCCACCTCGTCATGGTGGGACAGCTTCTTACCTTTTTGCAAAAATGTATATACTAAGTACCCTTTTATTAAGCACTTGCAATTTATTTATTTATAGTCAGGGTATTTCTTCGGCGCTCCATTGGGAGACCCAGACGATTGGGTGTATAGCTACTGCCTCCGGAGGCCACACAAAGCATTACACTAAAAAGTGTAAGGCCCCTCCCCTTCTGGCTATACACCCCCAGTGGGATCACTGGCTCACCAGTTTTCTGCTTTGTGCGAAGGAGGTCAGACATCCACGCATAGCTCCACTGTTTAGTCAGCAGCAGCTGCTGACTATGTCGGATGGAAGAAAAGTGGGCCCATATGGGGCCCCCAGCATGCTCCCTTCTCACCCCACTTGCGGTTTGTAAGGTTGAGGTACCCATTGCGGGTACGGAGGCTGGAGCCCACATGCTGTTTTCCTTCCCCATCCCCCCTCAGGGCTCTGGGTGAAGTGGGATCTTACAGGTCTCCAGGCACTGAGACCGGGCTCCATCCACAGACCCAGAGAACCTGCTGGATATGGAGCTGAGTATCGTCAGGGACAGGCCCTGCTACATTAAGGTACTCTGTGTCCCCGGGCAAGCGCGCACACACACACCAGCATTGCTGGGAGTGTTAGTGCGCCGGGGGCAACAGCGCAGAGCGCTCGTGCTATTAGTCACTACAGCTTTGCTGAGTGACTTTATGTATTGGGAACTGCCGCGCCGGCCGTTGCTGGGTGTTTTTTACATTGTGGCGCGGCTGGGACTTGTGGTGCGCCGGGGACTTCCGCGCTGGCCGTGCACATGGACGGCCGCGCTTATTACTCGAGTCCCCGGCTTTGCGGCCTAGTTTTCGTTTCGTTCCCGCCTCCAGCCCTGCCAGTCAGGGGAGAGGCGGGACGCTGTACAGACAGTCAGCGCCGAGGGCTGGAGTCTGCTTTGCATTCTCCAGCCCCCTTCACTGGACACAGTGGGACGCCAGTTTCCCGCTCTTGTCTGGGGCACGCCCACGGCCCGCCCCTCGTCACACGAGCTGGAGAAGGACGCCGGCAGCCATTCCTGCACGCAGTCCGAGCTGGGGAACGGAGACATGCTCTGGGCAACCAACACAGGGCTCTGGCGACCACACACCCGCGTTATAGGCGGGCGGTAAGCAGCACCTGAAGTGCTGACCCCACTAAATACCGAAGTGTCCATTTGTATTTTATGCTTGTATGCTATACAAAAAAGCATGGGTGCCACTGCACTGTAGGTCGCTATCTTTGGCTATATGCCCTTCTAGATGGCGAGATAACAGCAGCAAAAACGCAAGGGTGCCAAGGCACAGGTTTTCTAGGCTGCTTGTATTGCATGTGCTGAAGTGTTCATTTGTACTTATGCTTGTATGCTATACATTGCACTGTACGGTCGCTACTCTTGGCTATATTCTCCTAGAGGGCTGGACAACAGCAGCAAAAAAGCATGGGTGCCAAGGCACAGGTTTTATAGACTGCTTGTACTACATGTGCTGAAGTGTTCATTTGTATATATGCTTGTATGCTATACATTGCACTGTACGGTCGCTACTCTTGGCTATATTCTCCTAGATGGCTGGACAACAGCAGCAAAAAAGCATGGGTGCCAAGGCACAGGCTTTCTATGCTGCTTGTATTGCATGTGCTGAAGTGTTTATGCTTGTATGCTGTACATTGCATAGATGACTAGAATACAGCAGCAAAAAAGCAACACAGGCTTTCTATGCTGCTTTTACTGCATGTGATACTGTTCCACCGGCAGGTTCCACTGACCCCCGTTGTGTGCAATGCTCCCCTGTAGCACTTGGTCAGCCGGGGTCTCTACTAGAGGTGGCCAAAGGAACCACCTGTGAACCCTGTCCAGGGACAGGGACGGAGTTGCAGTTTCGGCTGATAGATTGTCATGGGATAGAGACTTTGCAGTCCAGACAGGCCATGGGCAATCTTGATTAATGCTCCCTGGCCACCCTCATTTGGAACATAATCAGTGCTCCGGGGGGGTCCCAGGCATTCCAGGGTGAAGGCTCTGACACGGACGGCAGTCCCAGACAGCCTAAGCTAGCTCGCTGGGTGCGGCACTCGGCTTCATCACTGGTCAGGGTCCCAGCAGGAGGACTCTCTGTATGATGAGGCAGACGTAGCTGATCAGGGCTTTGGTCCTGACACCGCTCTCAATCCGGATACACCGGATGGTGACGCCATAGTGAATGATCTTATAGCGTCCATCAATGGAATGTTGCATATTTCTCCCTCAGCTCCCCCAGTGGAGGAGTCAGCTTCACAGCAGGAGAAATCCCTTTTCAGTATCTCATGCGTAGATTGAGTACTTTTTCTGACCACGCTGACTTCAGAGACGCAGTTCAGAAACACCACGCTTACCAGATAAACGTTTTCTCCAAACGTATTAAGGATACACGTTATCCCTTTCCCCTGATGTGGTACAGCCCTGGACCCAGGGTCCAAAGGTGGATTCTCCAATCTCCAGGCTTGCGGCTAGATCCATAGTTGCAGTGGAGATGGGACTTCACTTAAAGATGCCATTGACAGACAGATAGACCTCTGGTTGAAATCTGTCTGTGAAGCTATCAGCGTGTCGGTTGCTCCGGCATTCGCAGCCGTATGGGCACCCTAACCTATTTCAGCTGGTCTTGCGCAGCTGGTCTTGAGCACATGTACATCTGTGCCGCAGGTGGTGTCCTTAACCTCGCAATGTCTGCATTGTGACTTACCCTAGTAATGCTGTCCTGGGGGGACAGTCGAGGTTGGTCCTTCCCAGGCTCGGGCAAGTCCCAATTGTCCTCGTCTAAAAGGGCTCAAAAGGCTCAGAGAGGCTCAGATTCCGGCCGGGCTCATTCACGCCCAAGGAAGGCAGCAGGAGGAACCGCTACCAAGGCGATCTCCTCATGTATTTCAGCTCTCTCTCCCCGCATCCGCGGTTGGTGGCAGAATCTCCCGCTTCTGGGTACATTTAGCTGCCACAGGTCACAGACCGGTGGGTGAGAGACATTTTGTCTCACGTGTACAGGATAGAGCTCTGTTCTCGTCCTCCGGCTCGATTCTTCAGAACTCCCCCCCCCCCCCACACCCCTCCCACCGAGCCGATGCTCTTCTGCAGGCAGAAGGAGTGGTAATCCCTGTTCCTCTTCAGGAACAAGACACGGTTTTTTCCTCCAATCTTATTGGGGTGCCAAAAAAGGGTGGCTTTTTCCGTTCCGTTCTGGACCTAAAACTGCTCACCAAGCACGTGAAGGCCAGGCGGTTCCGGATGTAACCCTCCGCTCCGTCATTGCCTCAATGTCTCAAGGAGATTTCCTAGCATCAATAGACATCAGGATGCTTATCTCCACGTGCCGATTGCTCCAGAGCACCAGCGTTTGCTACGTTTCGTTATTGAAGACGAGCATCTTCAGTGCGTACCACTGCCCTTCGGTCTGGCGACAGCCCTACGGGTTTTCACCAAGTTCAGGGCAGCAGTGGGAGCAGTCCTGCACTCTCAGGGTCACTCTGTGATCCTTACTGGACGATCCACTTGTCAAGGCACCCTCTCAAGAGGCATGCCGACACAGCCTGAACGTGGCGCTGGAGACTCTCCAGAGTTTCGGGTGGATCATCAACTTTTCAAGGTTACATCGGGCACCGACCCAATCGCTGACATATCTGGGCATGGAGTTTCACACTCCCTCAGCGATAGTGAAGCTTCCGCTGGACAAGCAGCGTTCACTACAGACGGGGGTGCAGTCTCTCCTTCAAGGCCAGTCACACCCCTTAAGACGCCTCATGCAGAGGCAGTCACTTTCGCGCAGTTTCATCTGCGTCCACTTCAATGGGACAGGCTTTGCCAATGGGTTGGGGAGTCGACGTCCCTAGAAAGGAACGCTTCCCTTCTCAGACGGTCAAGGACTCTCTCCAGAGGAGTCCATCCTTCAGATCAATGTTCTGGAAATCTGGGCAGTGCATCTTGCCCTGCAAGCCTTCCAGCAGTGGCTGGAAGGAAAACAGATCCGAATTCAGTCGGACAATTCCACAGCGGTGGCAGACATCGCCCACCAAGGCGGAACACGCATCGCCAAGCCTACCAGGCAATCCGGCGGATTCTGATGTGGGTGGGGGACAGAGCATCCACCATATCCGCAGTTCACATCCCGGGCGTAGAAAATTGGGAAGCAGACTTCCTCAGTCGCCTGGGCATGGACGCAGGGGAATGGCCTCTGCACCCAGTATGGTGTCAGGAAATCGGTAGCCGCTGGAGGATGCCGGACGTCGACCTAATGGCGTCTCGGCACAACAACAAGGTCCCGATTTTCATGGCGCGGTCTCACGAGCAAAGAGCTCTGGCGGCAGGCGCCCTAGTTCAGGATTGGTCGCAGTTCCAGCTACCCTATGTGTTTCCTACTCTGGCACTGTTGCCCAGAGTGCTACGCAAGCTCAGCTCCGCTTGCCGCCGCGCCATCCTCGTCGTCCCAGACTGACCGAGGAGGTCGTGGTCCTGGATCTGTGGCATCTCACGGTCGGCCAACCGTGGGCACTCTCAGACCGGCCAGACTTACTGTCCCAAGGGCCGTTCTTTCCACTGAATTCTACGGCCCTGATCCGGACTGTGTGGCCATCGAGTCCGAGATCCTAGCGTCTTCAGGATTATCTCAAGACGTCATTGCCACCATGAGACGGGCTAGGAAGCCGACGTCTGCCAAAATCTACCACAAGACGTGGAAGTTATTCTTATCTTGGTGCTCTGCTTAGGGAGTGTCTCCCTGGCCATTTGCATTGTCTCCTTTTTCCCCCCTTCCTGCATCTGGATTGGGAAAAGGTTTGTCGCTCGGCTCCCTTAAAGGACAAGTCGCAGCGCTGTCGGTATTCTTTCAGAAGCGCCTAGTACGACTTCCTCAGGTACGCACGTTCCTGCAGGAGGGTTATCACATTGTCCCTCCGTACAAGAGGCCGTCAGACCCATGGGATCTGCACAGGGTATTAATTGCTCTCTAGGAGCCGCCCTTCGAGCCTCTGAGGGTTGTTTTCACTTTCTCGACTTTCACAGAAAGTGGCCTTTCCGGTAGCGGTCACGTCTTTTCGGAGAGTGTCCGAACTAGCAGCGCGGTCATCCAAAGCTCCCTTCCTGGTGTTCACCAAGATAAGGTAGTGCTGCGTCCGATCCCAGAGTTTCTCCCTAAGGTGGTATCCCCTTTTTATCACAATCAGGATATCTCCTTACCTTCCTTTTATCCATTTCATCGATATGTAATGGCTTTGCATTGTTGGATCTGGTGTAGAGCACCCAGAATCTACATTCCCGCACGGCGCTCCTGCGCCGCTCGGATGCACTCTTTGTCCTTGTCACTGGTCAGCGCAAGGGATCGCAGGCTGCAACATCCACCCTGGCTCAATGGATCAAGGAACCAATCCTTGAAGCCTACCGTTCTGCTGGGCTTCCGGTTCCATCAGGGCTGAAGGCCCATTCTACCAGAGCCGTGGGTGCGTCCTGGGCATTACGGCACCAGGCTACGGCTCAACAGGTGTGCCAGGCAGCTACCTGGTCGAGTCTGCACACTTTCACCAAACATTATCAGGTGCATACCTATGCTTCGGCGGACGCCAGCCTAGGTAGAAGAGTCCTGCAGGCGGCAGTTGCCTCCCCGTAGGGGAAGGCTGTCTTGCAGCTGGAACATGAGGTATTTCTTTACCCACCCAGGGACAGCTTTTGGACGTCCCAATCGTCTGGGTCTCCCAATGGAGCGCCGAAGAAGAAGGGAATTTTGTTACTTACCGTAAATTCCTTTTCTTCTAGCTCCTATTGGGAGACCCAGCACCCGCCCTGTTGTCCTTCGGGATTTTTGGTTGTTTTCGGGTACACATGTTGTTCATGTTGAATGGTTTTCAGTTCTCCGATGTTACTTCGGAGTGAATTTGTTTAAACCAGTTATTGGCTTTCCTCCTTCTTGCTTTTGCACTAAAACTGGTGAGCCAGTGATCCCACTGGGGGTGTATAGCCAGAAGGGGAGGGGCCTTACACTTTTTAGTGTAATGCTTTGTGTGGCCTCCGGAGGCAGTAGCTATACACCCAATCGTCTGGGTCTCCCAATAGGAGCTAGAAGAAAAGGAATTTACGGTAAGTAACAAAATTCCCTTCTTTTCATACAATTTTTCAGTTTTTTTTTTTTTTTTTTCAAGGTATTGTGTTTGTCATGCTTGGTATTAATTCAGTCCCTCATTTGTATTAGTGTTTTTGGATCCCAGTAACATCAGAGTGCTGATACAGTGGGGGAGAGGTTGTGTGACTTCAGGATTTTTCCATATCAGAAGTGCTGGTGTATATTAGGGTGTTTATAGCTGCAGACAGTTGCTCTTTCCTATCCTTTCCTATAAAGATAGTTTGGGCCTCACCTTTGCTGAATCTGTTTTTCTAGCTTTGTATTGTGTTTTTCTATATCACCGTAGCCTTTACATGTGGGGGGCTGTCTATCTATCTTTGAGGACTACTCCGAGGCAGATTAGCTTTCTTATATCTCTATCTGTGAGATTATTTAGTTCTCCGGCTTTGTCGAGGCATCCAGGTCATCGTAGGCTTGTCCCACGGCTACTTCTAGTTGTGTGTCAGGATTAGGTCTGCAGTCCGTTACGGTTCCAGCCAGTCTGTTACCTTTTTGGGATTCCACATTTTTTTGATCCTCCTCGGTCCCTGAATCAGCTTCGGCTGTTATGACTGAGGTTGTTAATGGTCGTATAAAGGAAGTTCTGCCGCTGAATGCATTTAGGTAAATCATCAAGATTTGCTCTGTTATCGTGTGTAAAAATGGCTGCTTGGACACTTTGGAGATTTGGCCGTACCACTGGGTCCTCCACCAAATCAATGTAATGTCGAGCTGTTAGTGACCGTAAATGAAGTCTAGAGGGGTCTGGCTACCGTACATTATGCCACCACACACTATAATCTCGTGAGTACGACCAGTGTGATTTGCCCTCGTCATGACGTCTTCATGGCGCTGCCCACAATCTATACTGCAGGTGAAATTAGATGACCTATATTAAGGCAAAGTTGTCACATAGTCTACACAAACCATCAGGAGACATGAGCACAACATTGGGCTATAAGCCCGACGTCCATCTACAAGTGTCCATTGATGTCTTGCCAACCCTCTCACTGGCTATGGTGTTGCAGAATAAGATGGGAATGGAAGCTGGAATTCAGGTGTGTCCTCTTCTGCAATACGTCCCGCTTTTTTCTTTGAAGAATTGATATCTGGAAATTGGTTTGGATACCATGTGAGCAATGCTGTGAAGAAAGTGTTCCAGGAGTTTTTCTTTACGACAACCCAGGCCATGTGTTCTTTGTGCTGTTGTGAGCCGCCTGTATGGCCTTCATGTTCTCCTACAGCTCCTGCATCTCTGGACTTGTCTTCCATGACTGCATCATGTCCGGACTTGTCTCCAAGGAGCACATGGGGAGTGTCTTTGGTCAGTAGCTAAACGGGAGCCTGGCAGCAGTGAACCATGACACTTTGTAGAAGAACATTCAGCGGCAGAACCTTCCTCAGACCATTAATAACCTCAGTGATAACAGCCAAGGCTGGAAGTGCTGGGATTTCTGTATGTGGCTCAGACTCCAGACTGGAGAAATCCAGATTATTTGAAAGTGAAGTTACCGACTCATCCTAGGACCTTGGGGTACTCAGTCCTGGGCTTTGAATCACGGGGACGTATCACGGATGGCCGGTGCCCAGTTCCGTGACCCTGGGGGTCGCTTAAAAAAGAGGGAAAAATAATAAGGAAAATGTTTTTCGTGATGCCACTTGCGGTATGTAGCTATATGGGGAAAGCTGCTGCTGCAAAGTCTCTCACTACTGTGGCTGGTGGTATTGAGCAGCTTAGATGTTATGGCCCTCCGCAAGTAGAGCTAGGCCCCAGGAGAGGATGATGGTGGTGGTAGTATAGTGGAAGTTATCGATGCAGCGGTGCAGGAAGAATTCAGACAGCACAGGGGCTGCAGTTTAAAGGGAACCTGTCACCACTTTTTTTGGCCTATAAGCTGCGGCCACCACCAACGGGCTCTTATATACAGCATTCTAACATGCTGTATATAAGAGCCCAGGCCGCTGTGACTACATAAAAAACACTTTATCATACTTACCTAACGATCGCTCTGCGGTGGATGAGGGCCTAATGGGCGTCTCTGTTGTCCGGTGCCGTAGCCGCCTCTTTCGGCTAGCTTTGTTCTCCTTCTCTAACCGCAGGTCATGATGGGTCCGACGTCATACACACTTGAAGGCATTCCGGTCCTGAGCAGGCGCACTTTGATCTGCCCTGAGCAGGACCGGCGAGTGTGGATGATGTAGCCGCGTCATGCACCCAGGCTTCAGAAAGAGGGCGAAGATGGCCGAAAGGGGAAGCGCCCACACCGGACAACGGAGATGCCCATTAGGCCCTATTCTACCGCAGAGCCACCATTGGGTAAGTATTATAAAGTGTTTTTTATGTAGTCACAGCGGCCTGGGCTCTTATATACAGCATGTTAGAATATTGTATATAAGAGCCCGGTGGTGGTGGTTGCAGCTTATAGTCCAAAAAAGTGGTGACAGGTTCCCTTTAACTTGTTCTTTACTCACTGGTTCCGTGGAGCTGAACCCGGCTGGTGCTGGTCTCTACCAATCTGGGCCTCAGGTGATTCGGTATTTCCTTGATCCAAGTGCCGGTCTAGTGACCTGGTGAGCTTTACTTCCATGCACCCGTCTACAGTTGGTGGGTCCCTGTGGCTTGAAGCGTTCTGGGGTCCCCTCCTGTCGTCACAGTTCTGGCCCGTATGGCAGGCAGCGTGAACCTCTCTAGGGACGGATCTCTGTCCCCTTCCCGGGTTCCCTCTTTGCTGCTGTGCCTCGGACACGAACGGTGGTGAGGAATCTTGATGTTTCCCTCACTGGGCAGAGTTATCAAGTGCGCTTGAAACGTCTTCCTGAACTAGCGTTCTGCACCCCGCCGGTGCTCGGTCTAGTGAGTACTCACACCGTACTCTCCCTGGCGACTGTACTCCTTTCGCCCAACATGTCACTTTACACTCTTTGTCTGAATGTCGACTTCTGACTGACCTCGGACTCTGTCTGCCAAGATGTCTGTCTACTGTCAACTGCACTGACTAGCCCCTCCTCCTCCCAGCTGACTAGCGGATTGGATAAGTCCCGACCAATAGGTGGCTATCCATCAGATCCATCTGTAGCCTGTTACCCAGTCTGGGAAAAGGGCAGAATTATGTGTGTTTGAATGTATTTACCGGCACTGGTCTTCCAGAAACCTGTGGTTGACGCTGCACCTGTTACTGGATGCAATACCCTGTGGCACGTGACGCCTCAGGGGCGCCACATTACCATTTCTTAACATTTGCAAATCAATAATGTCTCCACTCAGTGATTTTCAGAACTACAACTTTTTCTTCTTGGTGTTACAATGTCCGTAGTGAGGATTGTATTCACCGTACGTCTGAGCTTATTACTGGGGTCACTGGCGGGTGTGAATTTCTGGAAAAATCAAATCTTCTACATCGATGATAATTATAACAAAACACCTTATTTTTACTTAAGTAATGTCTGCCCGGTCATTCTTAATGCAGTGAATCCGACAAGGGCTGGAAACCTTTTACTGATTTGATAATCTCACTCAGTTGAGCTCTTGTGTCCAGTGATGGGCGGACCTGGACTGCTAAAGTCCGTATCCGCGCAGTTTCAAAGGTACCCGGGTGTTTGATCCGGAACTCGAGAAACTAAAAAAAAAATAAAGAAAAACTTCATACTCACCGAGGCTCAGGTACAGCTGTTGCACTGCTCCCAGGCCTCTCCTTCACTTCCTGGGCTGCTCATTATTGCTCATCCATATTCACTGCTTTCCCCGCCCACTGGCCATCCTGGCTTCTGTGATTGGTTGAATTCAGATGCGCCCCCATCCTGTGTGACAGCGTCTGACACAGTCACAGGCACTGCCTGCAGGTCAGTATCGTGGTACAAAAATAAATAAAACAATTGGTGTGGGGTCACCCTGTATTATGAAACCCTGCACAGATAAAGCATACAGCTACAGGCTGCAGCTCCCAGATGTGCGCTTATCTAGGCTGTGTATCAAAAAAAGAGGAACCGCATGCGGGTTTTTTTTATTATTATTTTAAATAAATAAATAAATGTCGTGCTGTCCTCCCCCCATTCCCCACAATTTTGATACCCAGCTAAGATAAAGCCCGACAACTGGGGGCTGGTATTCTCAGACTTTGGAGGTCTGTGCTTATTGGACCGCCCCCCTCCACCCCCGCCTAAAAATAGCAGCTTGCAGCCACCTGGGATCGTTGCATTCATTAGATGTGTCAGGCCCGGTGCTTTACCTGGCTGTTTCCGATTGTCCTGGTGCGATGGCAATCGGGGTAATAGCAAAGGTTAATAACTGCCCACAACTGCCTCTAAGCCCCAGATTAGTAATGGGGGGCATCTATGAGACACCCCCCCCATCATTAATCTGTAAGTGAAAGTAAGCGAACACAAACACCGAAAAAAAACCCTTTTTTTTAAATAAAATACAAAAACCCCACCCTTTTGGCAAACAGTCCAGTTGAGTGCACGGCTGGGGGATGCATCATAATATGGGTGGCCCTACACCAGTTTTTTTTTTTAAATTTATTTTACTGTACGATATAGACCTGCAGACAGTCAGCTGCCACTCAGGATGGGGGCGCGTCTGACTTCAACCAATCACAGGCATTGGTGGGCGGGGAAAGCAGTGTATATTAAATGAGGGCTAATTATTGGCCCAGGAAGAGAATACTGGGCCTGGAAGCAATGTAACACTATGACGGAGCGAGCATTGATAAGTAAAGTGCTGCCGCTCCTATCCCCCATCTTTTCTACCAACATTTTTAATCGCCAGATTCTGGTACCCATAGCCTTATATGGGGACTGGAGTCTGGACCGGAACCGGATTTTAAAAACCAGATAATCGAGACCCGCTTGTCCCGGTTATCTGTGAGTCCGCCCATCACTACTTGTGTCAAATCCATTAATCCAAATCCTCATCTTAATGCCTCTCTATGTGCTATTAAAAACCTGCAAGTATGGGCAGACAGGCTCCTGCTATAGAGGATCATGAATAGAGTCTGGTAATAGGGCAGGGTTCTCAGTAATAGAACATAGAGAGGCATTAAGGTTACGTTCCCGAAAAATTAGAGATTACCTTGTCGTTGGTGTTTGGGCTCATTTGCATTGATCAATACATTTGCTAGACATCTCTACTACTTTCACATACTCATAGCAGTTTTGCAATACCATTTCTCAAGTATTTCATTTCTTCCAGATAGCTAAATGTATTTCTCATTGTCCATAGTACCCCCATAGCAGGAATGCTTTACCACTTTTCATGTTTATATTGGTTAGTGTGCAGCTTATTATCTTTATTATAGTCATGTATTTTTAAGCTAGCGCCTAATTCACACACATAGGTGTTCCAGTCAGTCTATTTTCTGAGTAGCAAGTCCATTAATTAGGCTGGAGATGTCGGCTTTGTGTGGTGTCCCATTATCTTGGTGAGCGGAGGCTGTGATTGGATTGTTGGCAGAGGCCAAGAGGGTTATTGAGTGAGTTTTAGATTTATGTATTGAATGGTGCTAGGCTCAGATCCGTATCACAGATTTTGTCCTTGACACATTTTAAAGTGTTAAACACTTCCGTTGTTTTGCTTCTATCGCCTTGAGGAATCACGGTATCCTGCATAATTTTTTGCAGGAATCCGTTTTTTCACCATAGACTTCTATTAACAACGGATTGTGACTGATGACCCTGCGTTGCATCCGCCGGGTGACGAATCAGTCGTTTTTAGTGACTGACCATCAGGCGGGAGTGACGCTAAATGTAACGTTTTTTGGAGCGGCAAAAAAACGGACTCCGCAGGTGTCCGTTGCTATCCGTCAAGAGCTGTAATGGATGTCTATGGTGCTGGATTCCACTGTAATCCGTCACATGATGGAATCCAGTGCTGGATTCCATTATGCTCTACTGAGCATGCCCAGCATGTTTGGCACACCCATTGGGCTGTCCCAAATACAAACGGATCACGATGGATCCGTCAAAAAACGGACGCACAATTGATGTAACGGACGTGACGGATCAGTTTCTTCACAGGATTTCTGTGAACGGAATCCTGTGAAATAACACATCTGTTGCGTCAGTTAACATCAATAAAATAAATAAGGAATAACGTTTGGAACACCATTCTAAGTCTGAACTGGGTGCAAAAACCTAAAAAACATCACTATGGGGAGATAAGGTATGCACACCAGTGACTATGTAAGGGGAATACATGGAATAGCAGAAACTGCTGTGTGAATACTGACTTGAAAAATCCAATAGCTATATGCAAGAGTGAATATGTGAAAAATGGAATCTGCATTACTGCCATGAACATATGAATCAAGAGAAATTTTTCAAGTCAGTATTCACACAGCAGTTTCTGCTATTCCATGTATTCCCCTTCCATAGTCACTGGTGTGCATACCTTATCTCCCCATAGTGATGTTTTTTAGGTTTTTGCACCCAGTTCAGACTTAGAATGGTGTTCCAAACGTTATTCCTTATTTGTTAGTAGTTTTTCGTTTAGACTCACTTGTAACAGGGTTGGTGCCTCAGGATTGGAGGATTGCTGATGTGGTACCGATATTTAAGAAAGGTAAGAGGGTAGATCCAGGCAACTACCGTCCAGTAAGCCTGACATCAGTAGTATGCAAAGTTTTTGAGGGCATTTTAAGGGATGACATGCAAAAATATATTGCAGAAAATAATATGATAACTGACAAACAGCATGGATTCATGAAAGATAAGCCGTGTCTAACCAACCTGTTGGGGTTCTATGAGGGGGTAAGTGCAAACCTGGATATTGGTAATGCAGCTGATTTATTTGGAGTTTGCAAGGGCATTTGATACTGTACCACATAATAGCCTTATACTAAAGCTCCAGAAGCAAGGACTAGGGGACACAATATGCAACTGGGTAAGGAATTGGCTAAAAGATAGGAAACAAAGAGTAGTCATAAATGGTACATTCTCTAAATGGGCTATAGTCAGCAGTGGGGTGCCGCACGGATCTGTGCTTGGACCGATTCTTTTTAATCTCTTTATTAATGACCTTGTGGATGGGATTGATAGTACAGTGTCAGTCTTTGCCGATGACACCAAACTATGTAGGATATTAAAAACTGACCTGGATAGTACAATATTACAAAAAGATCTGGATAAGATGTCAGAATGGGCAGATACTTGGCAAATGAGATTTAATGTTGATAAATGTAAAGTAATGCACCTAGGACGGAGTAATCCTATAGCTGAGTATACATTAAATGGAAGTAAACTCTGGACTACAGAACAGGAGAAGGACTTGGGTATTCTCATTACAAATAAGCTGAGCAGCAGCATCAATGTCAGGCAGCAGCTGCTAAAGCAAACAAGATTTTAGGGTGTATAAAAAGAGAGATTAGATCCCGTGATCCCACCGTATTGTTACCCCTCTATAAATCACTTGTAAAGCCACATCTGGAATACGGGATCCAGTTTTGGGCTCCACATTTTAAAAAGGACATTCAGAAGTTAGAGTCAGTTCAAAGGCAGGCAACTAGACTATTACAAGGAAGGAAGCGATTCCGACAGCTAAATAGGAAAGGGTTCTTTACAGTTAGAGCAGTCAGACTGTGGAATGCCCTACCACAAGAGGTAGTAATGGCAGATACTATAACAGCTTTTAAAAAAGGGCTGGATGATTTCCTCAGTACACAACATTGTTGGTTATAAATGACTTAGTGACTAAATGTAGAACTGGTGGAGGAAGGTTGAACTAGATGGACCTAGGTCTTTTTTCAACCTAAGTAACTATGTAACTATGTAACCCTCCCCAACCACACCTATTGCCAATCCATATCATACGCATATATAGCCTGGGTCTCAGCTTCCCATACACGGTAAGTTTAACTGCATGAGAGGACACACAAGCTAGGGACCCCAACGTAGAGAAATACTTTGGCGTAGTGTTGGGGCTCTATTGCATTGATCAATTCAGTAGCTAAATTTCTCTTGATTCATATGTTCATGGCAGTAATGCAGATTCCATTTTTCACATTTTCACTCTTACATATAGCTATTAGATTTTTCAAGTCAGTATTCACACAGCAGTTTCTGCTAGTTCATGTATTCCCCTTACATAGTCGCTGGTGTGCATACCTTATCTCCCCATAACATCTATAAAATGACGGATCCGTCGTTGCATTGCAATGACGGACCTGACTGAAGCAAAACAACGGAAGTGTGAACATACCCTTAGGTGGAATTCACATGTGCAGTTTTTTGTTATACCATGTTTCCCCGAAAGTAAGATGGTCGCTTACATTCTTTTTACCCCCAAAAGTCCCACTATGTCTTACTTTCGGGGTATGTCTTATATTGGAAAAAAATCCCACAGCAATCGCAGCAAGTCTCCATGCAATGTTCCGTATGGGGACTTGCCGCGATTGCTGTACTGAGGCTGCGTGTTTTTGTATGTTGTCCGTGGTCCTGATGGACCACGGACAACATTACTGCAACATTTCTCGGTGGCCGAGCATTCGGCTGAGCGCCCGACCACCGACATGTGACAGCTCTCAGCTGGGCGCTCGGCCGCCGGCATGTCGGGGCACTCAGCTGAGCGCTCGGCCGCCGGCGTGTCAGGGCGCTCGGCTGGGCGCTCGGCTGGGCGCCCGACCGCCGGCATGTGACGGCGCTCAGCTGGGCGCTCTGCCGCCGGCGTGTCAGGGCGCTCAGCTGGGCGCTCGGCCGGGACTGTAAAGAAGAACTGGGCGCTCGGCCGCCGGCATGTCAGGGCGCTCAGCTGGGCGCTCGGCCGCCGGCATGTCAGGGCGCTCAGCTGGGCGCACGGCCGCCGGCATGTCAGGGCGCTCAGCTGGGCGCTCGGCCGCCGGCATGTCAGGGCGCTCAGCTGAGCGCTCGGCCGGTACTGTAAAGAAGAAAAAAAAAAAAATAACGCTTTCCGTTTACTATGTCTTACTTTCGGGGTACGTCTTACATTAGCCGACCCCCCCCCCAAAACCCCCACTACGTCTTACTATCGGGGGTGTCTTACTATCGGGGAAACACGGTAGTTCTTATTGCAATATCTTGAGCCTACTCAAGATTGGATTAGAAAGGCATGGTGCGTAGTTCTCCTTTCTGAAGGATCCACTTCTGGCTTAGGCTGATTGAAAACCCCTGCTCCTTCAAAATGCATTAAAAATTGCCTGCTCGGTCTAATAGGAATGTTATATTTTTATTGTTGGTTGTTTTTTTTTTTTCTACTCTTCATACTAATAAAATCTATTTTTAATCTAAACAGAAAATCACATAAGGAATTTGGAAAGGAACTCCAATTTACTGCTAAAATATAAAGTAGAAGAAGAAGATATCAAGCAGCACTCTTCAGAAGAAAACCTCATCAACCTTCATGTACATTCCGGACCTCACAGTATGATTCAAACACATGATCCCCCCAAAAAGGAGGATTCTTTTATTAACCAGTCTCAGATTATTACCTCAAATACAAATGGAAAAGGAGAGAAAAGATTTAAATGTGGTCAATGTGGAAAACGCTTTACAAGACGCTCAGGTCTCCAAGCACACGGAAGAATTCACACAGGGGAGAAGCCGTACTCTTGTTCAGAATGTGAGAAATGCTTTACAGATAAATCAAGTCTTGTTATACATGAAAGATTTCACAAAGGAGAGAAGCCGTTTTCATGTTTACTATGTGGGAAGTCTTTTATAGATAAATCAGGACTTGTTATTCATCAGAGAATTCACACAGGGGAGAAGCCGTATTCATGTTTTGAATGTGGGCAATGCTTCAGACAGCAGTCACATTTTGTTAAACATCAAAGAACTCACACAAGAGAGAAGCCATTTTCAAGTGCACTATGCGGGGAATGCTTTACAGATAAATCGAGTCTTAGTCATGAATGGAGTCACATGGAGGAGAAAGCATTTTCATGTTCACTATGTGGGAAGTGCTTTGCATATAGATCAAGTCTTCTTAGACATATGCAGTGTCACATGGAGGACAAAAATTATTCATGTTCACAATGTGGGAAATCTTTTACATATCAGTCAGGTGATGTTAAACATCATAGCCGTCCCACAGGAGCAAAGCCATATTCTTGTATAGAATGTGGGAAATGCTTTACAGGTAAATCGTACCTTGTTATACATCAGAGAATCCACACAGGGGAGAAGCCATTTTCATGTTCAGAATGTGGGAAATGTTTTACACATCAATCAGTTTATGCTCAACATCAGAGAATTCACACAGGAGAGAAGCCTTATTCATGTTCAGAATGTGGAAAGTGTTTTGCTCATAAATCAGGTCTTGTTAAACATGAAAGAAGTCACACAGGAGAGAAGCCGTACTCCTGTTTAGAATGTAGGAAATGTTTTTCAGATCGATCAAGTCTTGTTAGACATCAGAGAATTCACACAGACAATAAGAAGCTATATTTATGTACAGAATGTGGAAAAAGCTTCACAGATAAATCTTATCTTGCTACACATCAAAGACTTCATACAAGAGAGAATTTGTTTTCATGTTCAGAATGTGAGAAATGTTTCACAAGACAAACAGATTTTGCAAAACATCAGAGAACTCACACAGGAGAGAAGCCATATTTATGTTCAGAATGTGGGAAATGTTTCGGAGATAAGTCACATTTTGTTCGACATAAGAGAACTCACACAAGCGAGGTTGTTTTAAAGATCCAACTGTAAAAACAAAAAAAAAATACTAAAACAAAATCTTGGTATAGTTGAAATCGCACATGAGTGAGGCCATTTTTCTTGTTTATTTTGTGTGAAATGCTTTTGCAGGCAGTAAAACACCATGAGAGGATACCCACAGGAGAGAAGCCGTATTCATGTTCATGTTGTACAATTAATTCTGGTTTATAATCAGAAATGGGGAAAAGCCGTAATTATGGTGAGAGATTGCTTTACAGAAAAATTGTATATTGTTAAACAGAGAATGACAGAACTCATTTGAGACTTCCCACCTTGCAGACGCGCTTGTTCTTCCACATTTTGGACAGACAGCAGAGCTGCGTTTATATTGCATATGTTCTTCTGGTTTGTAAAATGGATCATGATAGTACAATAATGTTATAGAAATGTTATGTGATTAATCATATAGCCTGTGAATGATAAGGTATTGGAATATTCTCATTCTATGCCTATATTAAATCACTTTAATGTGGCTAACCCTAAAGTGACTCATGCATGGCTAGAGATAAGAAAGGTTGATTAAAGAGAATCTGTCACCAGGTTTTTACTCCCCCCATCTGAGAGCAGCACGATGTAGAGCAGTGATGGCGAACCTGTGTCACTCCAGCTGTTGCAAAACTACAATTCCCATCATGCCTGGCCATTCAAAGCAAAAGCTTTGGCTGTGAAGACATGATGGGAATTGTAGTTTTGCAACAGCTGGAGTGCCACAGGTTCGCCATCACTGATGTAGAGACAAGAGACCTTGATTCCAGCGATGTGTCACTTACTGAGCTGTTTGCTGTCATTTCATAAAATCAATGTTTTCTCTGCCGCAAATCTAACAGTGATTCAGAGCTCATGAATATGCTGGACTAACTGCAGTACACCAAGTAGTCCTGTAATGATAATCTCTTGCTGATTAATCAGTGATTGTATCAAAACTACACTAAGCAGCCCAGTAAGAGACACATCGCTGGAATCAAGGTCTCTGTCCCTACATTATGCTGCTCTCAGATTAGTTGTTAAAAACCTGGTGACTGCTTCCCTTTATGGGATAAGCTCACAAGAGGAGAGAAAAACAAAGCTTGTGGTTAACATAGCAGAAAACAATTGGTTTGTACTGTGTTTTGCTGTGTCAGGATAACTACCGTGTTTTTCGCTTTATAAGACGCACTTTTGTTCCCCCAAATTTTGGGGGAAAGTAGGGGGTGCGCGTCTTATAAACCGAATATATGGGGGGGGGGTATACATATATACTGCAGGGTCCGCTCTTGAGCGGTGCTGGGGGCAGGTGACAGCTGCGGGCGGCAGCGTTTGATCTCCTGCTCCTGCTCATATAATATGCACAGCCGCTGTCCATCAGCAGCGTGGTGCTGAAACTGCATCACGCTGAGGGGCTGGGGCAGCGGGGCATATAATATCTGCCTGCGCCCTGCTTTGATCGCACATGATCCCCCCTGTGTTAGATATGGCCCCCGTGCTGCTGCCCATAGTAAAATAAAAAAAGCTTTACTTACCTCCAGCGCTGATCTCCGGTCTCCTGCTGCTGCTGTCTGTGATAAGGCATGATAAGGATAAGGATGATATCACTCTGCCCACATGACCGGCAGCAAGAACCAGGAAGTAGAGGAAGCCGGAGCTCAACTGCGAGGTGGGAGACGCGAGGAGGGACAGCGCTGAGAAGGTAAGGAAAGAGTGTTTTATTTTATTATGGGCAGCAGCATGGGGGGAATATCTAACACAGGGGAGGTGTACCATCTATAGGGGCCATGGGCAGCACACATGGGGGCCATATCAAAAAGGGGAGGTGTACCATCTATAGGGGCCATGGGCAGCACACATGGGGGCCATATCAAACACAGGGGATGTGTGCCATCTATAGGGGCCATGGGCAGCACAGGGGGACGTTTCCCAGCACAAGGGGGCTATATTCAATATAAGGGGGCCATATCTAGATTAAGGGGAGCTTATTTTAGGATGAGGGACATATACCCTATATGATTTGTTAGACGGACACTGGCATTATAAGATGGACCCCATTTAACATTAAAAAAAAAATATCTTTTCCTTCACCAAATTTGGGGGTGCATCTTATGATCAGGTGCGTCTTATAAAGCAAAAAATACGGTATATAAGCAGGTGTGCAGGTCATTTGTGACTGTATACAAGCAAAGTCTTCTATGACCCCAGGCCTCTCCGTCCTGTTGATTAATAAGGGGAATGCTCCAGACATACTTGGTCCTTCGAGCCGGAATCCACCATCCCCTGTGCAGTCTAGTGAGTAGTGACACCCTGCACTGGAGGGTCATAGACCCTCAAATCATTAAGCTCTTCCCCTGAATTGGTGTAGAAAGAGGCCAATTTCTCATTGACTAAGAAGGGGTAACGAATTTGATACTATTAAATGAGAAAGTGATACCTGGACACGTCTGATCTTGGGTTTTCGGTAAGTTGAGAAATCCTGAAGATCTAAGGACCTTGTAGTAAGGATAATGTTACATTCTGTTGAAGATCGGTGGGTTTCTCGAACCTCCCACTCCCGTCTTCAAGATTTCTCACGAGCTGCGCCTATGCTCTGGAATTCACTACCAAGAGCAATCCGATTAATTCCCAACATCCACACCTTTAAGCGGGCTCTAAAAACGCATTTCTTTAGACTAGCCTATCACCTCACCGCCCTGATCTAATCTAGACCCGTTCTGCCCTTCATAACAAAAAATGTACTTCCAGTTCTCGTCCCCTGTACCTGTATAAATTCTGGCCAATGATGGGTTCATGCAGCTGGTTATGAAAACCCTATTAAATCGATGGCTGGACCATATATGACAAGCTTTTCTCCCCCATTCACCTTTTGTGCCCCCCTATTTCCTCATAGACTGTAGCTTACGAGCGCGGCCCTCACTCCTCCTGGTATATTAATTTTGTTATTTTGTATTGTCTCATATTGTTTGTACATGTCCCCACTGAATTGTAAAGCGCTGCGGAATATGTTGGCGCTATAGAAATAAAACTTTATTATTATTATATTATTATTTCTTTAAGTTGAGAGTCCGGTTTTTGAGAAGACCACAATAATAAACTACTCAAGTGCGCACGTTAAAGATATTTGTCTAGACGGCAGGAAATATACCACTGTGTACTAACATTTGTATGTTACATTGTGTGTGATGAGATGACTGATATACGAGACTCCTTGATTGCACTGACGAACCGTATGAAAGTATAAGGATTATAATAACCTGCATCAGGAATACAACTTTAGGAATACTAAGGAAAGAAAACTGACACATTTGTGAGACAAGCCTGGACAGAAATGATGGCACCCCTGAAAATAATGTGCAAAAGGGACATGTTACATCAAGGTGTGTCCATTAATTAGCATCACAGGTGTCTACAATCTTGTAATCAGTCAGTGGCCTGTATATAGGTCTACAGATACTCACTGTGCTGTTTGGAGACATGCTGTGTACCACACTCAACATGGACCAGAGAAAGCAAAGGAAAGAGTTGTCTCAGGAGATTAGAAAGAAAACTATAGACAAGCATGTTAAAGGTAAAGGTTATAAGACCATCTCCAGCAGCCTGATGTTCCTGTGACTACAGTTGCACATATGATTCATAAATTTAAGATCCACGGGACTGCAGCCAAGCTCACTGGACGTGGTCGCAGGAGGAAAATTGATGACAAATCAAAGAGACGGATAATACGAATGGTAACAAGAGCCCAGAAAAACTTCTAAAGAGATTAAAGGTGAACTTCAAGCTCAAGGAACATCAATGTCAGATCGCACCATCCAGCGTTGTTTGAGCCAAAGTGAACTTCATGGGAGACGACCAAGGAAGGCACCATTGTTGGAAAAAAAACAAACAGACTGGAATTTGTCAAACTACATGTTGACAAGCCACAAAGCTTCTGTGAGAATATCCTATGGACAGATGAGACAAAAATTGAACTTTTGGCAAGGTACATCAGCTCAATGTTCAAAGTCAGAAAAATGAAGCCTATCAAGAAAAGAACACTGTCCCTACTGTGAAGCATGGAGGAGGCTCTGTTATGTTCTGGGGCTGCTTTGCTGCATCTGGCACAGGGGGTCTTGAATCTGTGCAGGGTACAATGAAATCTCAAGACTATCAAGGGATTCTAGAGAGAAATGTGCTGCCCAGTGTCAGACAGCTTGGTCTCAGTCGCAGGTCATGGGTCTTGTAACATGATGATGACCCAAAACACAGCTAAAAACACCCAAGAATGGCTAAGACGAAAACATTGGACTATTCTGAAGTGGCTTCTATGACCCCGGACCTAAATCCTATTGAGCATCTTTGGAAAGAGCTGAAACATGGTATCTGGAAAATGTGACGAACACCAGACACAAGGAGACGTTTGCTCTCGAGGAGCGGACAAAATACCTGTGGAGGGGTGCAGAAGTCTCATGGACAATTACAGGAATCGACTGCAGGGATTGCCTCAATATAAGTTAAGGAGGAGGAGGAGGGAAGGAAGAGGAGGAGAGGGGGGAGTAGGAGGGAAGGAAGGAGGAGGAGGGGAGAAGAGGAGGGAAGGAACGAAGGGGAGGAGGAGGGAGGGGAGGAAGAGGGAGGGAAGGAAGGAAGGAAGAGGAGGGAAGGAGGAGGAGGGAAGGAAAAGGAGGGGGAGGAGGGAAGGAAGAGGAGGGGGAGGAGGGAAGGAAGAGGAGGAGAGGGGGGAGTAGGAGGGAAGGAAGGAGGAGGAGGGGAGAAGAGGAGGGAAGGAACGAAGGGGAGGAGGAGGGAGGGGAGGAGGGAAGGAGGAGGAGGGAAGGAAAAGGAGGGGGAGGAGGGAAGGAAGAGGAGGGGGAGGAGGGAAGGAAGAGGAGGAAAGGGGGGAGTAGGGAAGGAAGAGGAGGAGGGTGCCATCATTTCTGTCCAGGCCGATTTCATGAGTTTTATTTATTTTTTTTTTTTTTAATCCTGTGTCAGCAGACAGCAGCGATGTGTGACGTCATCTGTTCATTTTCATAGATTTTTTATTTATTATTACTTTTGTCAGATTCTAGTTATTTCTGTGACCATTGAGGGTTTTTCTTTCATTAAACGAGATGTACCAACAATTTTGACCACACGTGTAATAGAAATATATCTGAATTGACAACCAGATAGGATGTTCATCAGAACTAATGGAAGCACCAAGTGTGCATTCATTGTTTGTGAATTCTCGTTCTTATAAATGCATCGCATCCCAACAATAATTTGGGTCAACTAGAGACGAGATGAAATGTGTAAATCAAGGATTAAAAGCGCGGATATAGAACAATTTCCTTTCTATATACTGTATGTCCTATAGCAGTGATGGCGAACCTATGGCACGCGTGCCACCAGGGGCATGCTGAGCCCATTCTGGTGGCACGCGTGCTGTCGCCCGACCCTGCAGTTTTGATCTGCTAGTGCAGTCGCGCCGGCAGATCAAATCTGTGTTGGGGCGGAGGAGACATTTCTCCTCCGCTCTGACACTCCTCCTCCCCCAGGCTGCAGTGGGTTGCCTAGGAGACGGAGGAGCATCAGAGAGCAGTGCCGGCGCCGTATGCTGGCCGCGTGGGAACTGAGGACCCAGCAGCGGGGGAGCGTGTGCAGGTAAGTTGTGTGTTGCTTTTTTTTCTTTTATAACTCGTGTGCAGCAGCGTGGGGTGGGAGAGGGGAAACGCACATGGCAGCGTGGGGTGAGAGAGGGGGAACGCACATGGCAGCGTGGGGTGAGAGAAGGGGAACGCACATGGTAACGTGGGGTGGGAGAGGGGAAACGCACATGGCAGCGTGGGGTGAGAGAAGGGGAACGCACATGGCAGCGTGGGGTGGGAGAGGGGAAACGCACATGGCAGCGTGGGGTGAGAGAGGGGGAACGCACATGGCAGCGTGGGGTGAGAGAAGGGGAACGCACATGGTAACGTGGGGTGGGAGAGGGGAAACGCACATGGCAGCGTGGGGTGGGAGAGGGGAAACGCACATGGCAGCGTGGGGTGAGAGAAGGGGAACGCACATGGTAACGTGGGGTGGGAGAGGGGGAACGCACATGGCAGCGTGGGGTGGGAGAGGGGGAACGCACATGCCAGCGTGGGGGTGGGGGAACGCACATGGCAGCGTGGGGTGGGGGAGGGGGAACGCACATGGCAGCGTGGGGTGGGAGAGGGGGAACGCACATGGCAGCGTGGGGTGGGAGAGGGGGAACGCACATGGCAGCGTGGGGTGGGAGAGGGGGAACGCATATGGCAGCGTGGGGTGGGAGAGGGGGAACGCATATGGCAGCGTGGGGTGGGAGAGGGGGAACGCACATGGCAGCGTGGGGTGGGAGAGGGGGAACGCACATGGCAGCGTGGGGTGGGAGAGGGGGAACGCACATGGCAGCGTGGGGTGGGAGAGGGGGAACGCACATGGCAGCGTGAGGTGAGAGAGGGGGAACGCACATGGCAGCGTGGGGTGAGAGAGGGAACGCGCATGGCAACGTGGGGTGGGAGAGGGGGAACGCACATGCCAGCGTGGGGTGGGAGAGGGGGAACGCACATGGCAGCGTGGGGTGAGAGAGGGGGAAACTCGCATGCCAGCGTGGGGTGGGAGAGGGGGAACGCACATGCCAGTGTGGGGTGGGAGAGGGGGAACGCACATGGCAGCGTGGGGTGGGAGAGGGGGAAACTCACATGCCAGCGTGGGGTGGGAGAGGGGGAACGCACATGCCAGCGTGGGGTGGGAGAGGGGGAACGCACATGCCAGCGTGGGGTGGGAGAGGGGGAACGCACATGGCAGCGTGGGGTGGGGGAGGGAGAATGCACATGGCAGCGTGGGGGTGGGGGAATGCACATGGCAGCGTGGGGGTGGGGGAATGCACATGGCAGCGTGGGGGTGGGGGAACGCACATGGCAGCGTGGGGTGGGAGAGGCGGAACGCACATAGCAGCGTGGGGTCGGAGAGGGGGAACGCACATGGCAGCGTGGGGTGGGAGAGGGAGAACGCACATGGCAGCGTGGGGTGGGAGAGGCGGAACGCACATGGCAGCGTGGGGTCGGAGAGGGGGAACGCACATGGCAGCGTGGGGTGGGAGAGGGAGAACGCACATGCCAGCGTGGGGTGGGAGAGGGGGAACGCACATGCCAGCGTGGGGTGGGAGAGGGGGAACGCACATGGCAGCGTGGGGGGGGGAACATGCATGCCAGGATGGAGGAAACATGCATGCCAGGATGGTGAAAACATGCATGCCAGGATGGTGAAAACATGCATGCCAGGATGGTGAAAACATGCATGCCAGGATGGAGGAAACATGTATGCCAGGATGGAGGAAACATGCATGCCAGGATGGAGGAAACATGCATGCCAGGATGGAGGAAACATGCATGCCAGGATGGAGGAAACATGCATGCCAGGATGGAGGAAACATGCATGCCAGGATGGAGGAAACATGCATGACAGGATGGAGGAAACATGCATGCCAGGATGGAGGAAACATGCATGCCAGGATGGGGAAAACATGCATGACAGGATGGAGGAAACATGCATGCCAGGATGGGGGAAACATGCATGCCAGGATGGAGGAAACATGCATGCCAGGATGGAGGAAACATGCATGCCAGGATGGAGGAAACATGCATGCCAGGATGGAGGAAACATGCATGCCAGGATGGAGGAAACATGCATGCCAGGATGGAGGAAACATGCATGCCAGGATGGGGAAAACATGCATGCCAGGATGGAGGAAACATGCATGCCAGGATGGGGAAAACATGCATGCCAGGATGGAGGAAACATGCATGCCAGGATGGGGAAAACATGCATGCCAGGATGGAGGAAACATGCATGCCAGGATGGAGGAAACTTGCATGGCAGGATGGAGGAAACATGCATGCCAGGATGGAGGAAACATGCATGCCAGGATGGAGGAAACATGCACGGCAGGATGGAGGAAACATGCACGGCAGGATGGAGGAAACATGCACGCCAGGATGGAGGAAACCTGCATGCCAGGATGGAGGAAACCTGCATGCCAGGATGGGGAAAACATGCATGCCAGGATGGAGGAAACATGCATGCCAGGATGGAGGAAACCTGCATGCCAGGATGGGGAAACATGCATGCCAGGATGGAGGAAACATGCATGCCAGGATGGAGGAAACATGCATGCCAGGATGGAGGAAACATACATGCCAGGATGGAGGAAACATACATGCCAGGATGGAGGAAACATGCATGCCAGGATAGAGGAAACATGCATGCCAGGATGGAGGAAACATGCATGCCAGGATAGAGGAAACATGCATGCCAGGATGGGGAAACATGCATGCCAGGATGGAGGAAACATGCATGCCAGGATGGAGGAAACATACATGCCAGGATGGAGGAAACATGCATGCCAGGATAGAGGAAACATGCATGCCAGGATGGAGGAAACATGCATGCCAGGATGGAGGAAACATGCATGCCAGGATGGAGGAAACATGCATGGCAGGATGGAGGAAACATGCATGGCAGGATAGAGGAAACATGCATGCCAGGATAGAGGAAACATGCATGCCAGGATAGAGGAAACATGCATGCCAGGATAGAGGAAACATGCATGCCAGGATAGAGGAAACATGCATGCCAGGATGGAGGAAACATGCATGCCAGGATGGAGGAAACATGCATGCCAGGATGGGGAAAACATGCATGCCAGGATGGAGAAAACATGCATGCCAGGATGGAGGAAACATGCATGCCAGTATGGAGGAAACATGCATGCCAGGATGGAGGAAACATGCATGCCAGTATGGAGGAAACATGCATGCCAGTATGGAGGAAACATGCATGCCAGGATGGAGGAAACATGCATGCCAGGATGGAGGAAACATGCATGCCAGGATGGAGAAAACATGCATGCCAGGATGGAGGAAACATGCATGCCAGGATGGAGAAAACATGCATGCCAGGATGGAGGAAACATGCATGCCAGGATGGAGGAAACATGCATGCCAGGATGGAGGAAACATGCATGCCAGTATGGGGGAAACATGCATGCCAGGATGGGGAAAACATGCATGCCAGGATGGAGGAAACATGCATGCCAGGATGGAGGAAACATGCATGCCAGGATGGAGGAAACATGCATGGCAGGATGGAGGAAACATGCATGCCAGTATGGAGGAAGCATGCATGCCAGGATGGGGAAAACATGCATGCCAGGATGGAGGAAACATGCATGCCAGGATGGAGGAAACATGCATGCCAGGATGGAGGAAACATGCATGCCAGGATGGAGGAAACCTGCATGCCAGGATGGAGGAAACCTGCATGCCAGGATGGAGGAAACCTGCATGCCAGGATGGAGGAAACATGCATGCCAGGATAGAGGAAACATGCATGCCAGGATGGGGAAAACATGCATGCCAGGATGGAGGAAACATGCATGCCAGGATGGAGGAAACATGCATGCCAGGATGGAGGAAACCTGCATGCCAGGATGGAGGAAACCTGCATGCCAGGATGGAGGAAACCTGCATGCCAGGATGGAGGAAACATGCATGCCAGGATGGAGGAAACATGCATGCCAGGATGGGGAAAACATGCATGCCAGGATGGGGAAAACATGCATGCCAGGATGGAGGAAACATGCATGCCAGGATGGAGAAAACATGCATGCCAGGATGGAGGAAACATGCATGCCAGGATGGAGGAAACATGCATGCCAGGATGGAGGAAACATGCATGCCAGGATGGAGGAAACATGCATGCCAGTATGGGGGAAACATGCATGCCAGGATGGGGAAAACATGCATGCCAGGATGGAGGAAACATGCATGCCAGGATGGAGGAAACATGCATGCCAGGATGGAGGAAACATGCATGGCAGGATGGAGGAAACATGCATGCCAGTATGGAGGAAGCATGCATGCCAGGATGGGGAAAACATGCATGCCAGGATGGAGGAAACATGCATGCCAGGATGGAGGAAACATGCATGCCAGGATGGAGGAAACATGCATGCCAGGATGGAGGAAACCTGCATGCCAGGATGGAGGAAACCTGCATGCCAGGATGGAGGAAACCTGCATGCCAGGATGGAGGAAACATGCATGCCAGGATAGAGGAAACATGCATGCCAGGATGGGGAAAACATGCATGCCAGGATGGAGGAAACATGCATGCCAGGATGGAGGAAACATGCATGCCAGGATGGAGGAAACCTGCATGCCAGGATGGAGGAAACCTGCATGCCAGGATGGAGGAAACCTGCATGCCAGGATGGAGGAAACCTGCATGCCAGGATGGAGGAAACATGCATGCCAGGATGGGGAAAACATGCATGCCAGGATGGGGAAAACATGCATGCCAGGATGGAGGAAACATGCATGCCAGGATGGAGAAAACATGCATGCCAGGATGGAGGAAACATGCATGCCAGGATGGAGGAAACATGCCACGATAGGGTACATTTACCAGGAAGGGGTACATTTACCTGGATGGGGTAAATTAACCAGGATTGGGAACATTTACCAGGAATGGGCAATATGTCAGGATGGGGTACATTTACCAGCATGGGGGAACATGCAAGAATGGGTAACATTTACCAGGATGGAGGACATTTACCAGGATGGGGCCATGATGGGGACAAATATACCAGAATGTAGGAAATATATATCAGGATGGGGGACATGTTTACCAGGAAGTGGCCAGGAAGGGGACATAACCACACAATGAAAGGGGAGGGGTGCCACTCGTACGTCTTTATGGGATTTCGAGATGTTCAGACTTTGAAATGTAGATGTGGATTACAGGGTGACATCTGAATACATTCCAGGCTAAAATCTCTGTCTAATATGCTGCAATTCTTTTCCAGAAAGATCAATCCAACTGCTGTGTCTGGAAAGGGCAGGGGGAGTCACTGAGCTTCCATGTGTGGTAAGCATGAGCGTGATACCCCCTGCTGAGGAGAAGAGAAGACTGCAAAGGTAAGGTTAAAATCAATTCTTTATATAATAGGATTGGTTGGCACTTCGGAAAAAAAATTGGGTTTAGGGCTACAGTTTGGGCACTCGGCCTGTGAAAGGTTCACCATGACTGTCCTATAGTAACCTGTGTATATGTACGATATGCTTAATTAAAATTTTTCAATTGGGAAATAAGCATTTAGCGGAGATCGATCCCCAGGGTTTATTCCTTGGAGAGCCCCGATTTATTGGAATAATATAGAAATTATAACATTACCGGGTCATTTACCAATTCCAATATTTGTTGGAAGACAGTGGCGGATATTGAAATGGAAGAATAAGCAATATTTGAGGGAGAAGCCGTGGAGAGACAGGCTTTGTACACAGACATATGTGTATTGTTGACATCTCTACTTTGGTCAAACTGACAAATGTGTTGAGACCCCTAGCATCTCCCCCAAACCCTCACTAAAGAGGGGTTTCCACAACAGAATATGGTGCCAAAACTCCAGGATTGTCGCAACTGGACCTCCTTTAGACCCAACCACAAGGGTCTTTCTGGGAACTACTGAATAAATCCGCGGTAAGTAACCCATTGTGTTACCTATAATTCAGTGCTACATAGAAGGCACCAGGACGGGTAATTGGTGGTCCGAACAAGACAATCTCTGTTGAGCCTTTGCCAGTGTGTGAAATATATACGGTAATTGAATTTTCATATGTATAATTTGTATTCTATGTGTCTAGATTCTAACTGACGATTGACTGAGACCTGTTGTTACGGGTGACACAGTCATGTGGTTTCTGGCAATAGAAAGTCACAGCGTTTGCACAAAATGCTCCTGACTTTCTGTTGTTCCTACTGTCAGTATTCATTGGTATAGGTAGCTTTCATGCTGTATGTTCATCTATTACCCTTTAGGACCCGTCCGTCCAGTTGATGATTATCAGTATTCCCCTTGTGATTAAATACTCCCATCTTCACTGGACTGGTGCTGGTGATATTCAGTTTAATCAGCTCTGGTTGCAAGCAGGTGGCTTGTACTCCTCTGTGGTATTGTTGCCGTTACTTTGCTGAATGTCTACCTGAGTCATCTGTGGATAAATAATTCATGCATTTTCTCCCTGTGTGTCCTCCTTGTGTCTTCTTTAGTGTTTAGTTGGGTACACCCACCCATTCCCATTTTAGGGCCTAGCACTAGGGATACCTAGGGTCAGGGATCCGGCTCCGCGCATAGGTGTGGAACCTACCTAGGGTGGTGAGGGACCCCAGGGATCAGCAGTAGTTTTGGTCAGGGGTCACAATCTTCCCCCTCCCTAGACACAGGGTTTCCCTTTCCTGTCGCCGGTCGCTTGCTACTTCCCTGTACCCAGCATGACACTTGTATGCAAAAACATTGCAGTTCTTCAGTAGTTTTCAGAAGTCAGAAGATTGTTTTATATGTTGTCATCATTATCTATATGACTGACAGTGACAAGCAATAGGGTAACAATGTTTTGGACTTTTGACTTTCGGGCTCCATGTCTCTCCATCCACTACAGCTCTGAGTGTGAGACATTCTTCATTCTATAGACAATCATCTCGGCTTCTCATACATAAATGTAACTTGCAGCTATGCAGCATATGATTAGTTCTGCAGATTCTTGTGATGTCACTGCTGGTGCATAATGGTCGGCTCTCTTGGGGATGTAAACCTCTTTTATTCAGCTCTATCCACAAGTGTTGGATTGGGTTGAGGTCTGGGGACTGTGGGGACAATACAGCACCAATGCTTCATTGTCATTGAACCATTTCTTCTCCAATCTCGCCGTATGCTTTGGGTCATTGTTCTGCTGGAACACTTTGTCGTCCTTTTCATGCCCAAATTACTAAAGTGTACAAAGTAACTCATTTTGTAGGATACTCAACATTAAGACCACCATCCATTCTGTTCTAGCATCCAACGCCTTTGGCTGTGAAACACCCCCGTCTCATCAGGCTTCCTCCATTGAACTTGGCAGTTCCTTCATTTTCTTGATCCGTTAGCCCCTTTTCCCCTTGATTCTTCCCAATCCATTTACATCCAAGTGTCACAATGTTACTTCGGGATAGCAAGAACAGGCGGCTCCTATGCTTTCCCTTATACTAGGGGACCCAAGGCTATCCCTTACCTCTGGATTATTCCTAATGGTGGAGATGACGGCGTTCCGTGCCTTTCTATGCTCCTGAGAAATACTACTCTCATAACCCCTCCCCCCAGGGAGGGACGGACAGTAGCGAGATGGTAAACAGATAAGGACAGGTAAGGGAAAACTAAAACTCTGACACACTGCGCACACACAGGACTAAACAAGGAGAGACTACAGAGAAAAACAAGAGTAGGAGGGTAGCAACAAAAAGGAGAGTTAAGCCACAAAATTCCTAAAACATTCAATTTCATTAAATATACATTAAAAACACAATATGTGGGTAAGTGAAAAAAAAACCTCCATAAAAATAGTAACCAGGCAAGCACCAAATGACAAGGGGGGGTGGGGGTTTTGATACCAACAATGTTAGGTATATAAGATATTTAAAAGCTAAAGTGCCCTAAGGTGACTCTAAGAGCTGACCCTACCTTGCTGCAGAGGTCGGCACCCTACAAATCGCATATTTAACCCCGCTTAACCCTCATTCACCCACAGAGACCCTGTAAGAATCCCTAAGATCTGGTACCAAATTATCCACAACCACTTGTTTGACCACAAATGGTTAAATAACCAAACTTTGAGCAATAATATTCACATGTATCCACTAGCATATACCATACTGGGTTACCTTTTTATGTAGTTTTTTCACTTGCATACACACCTATTGTATTTTTAATGTATATTTAATAAAATTGTATGTTTTAGGAATTTTTGCTTGTTAACTCACCAGTGCATTCCTCCTGTATTGTTATATGTTAGCCAATTGGCAACCAAAAGGCAACAAGGGTTAACACCACAACCACACACAGCAACAGGTATCACACCAAATAGTCTGGATCATCACACCTTCCCAGACCAACTAAGATAAGCTATAGCTGGCATAGGTCGAAGGATGCAACCAGCATATATAGGAGGGGAGCAGATGTGATTAGTCAATCACAGATAGAAGCCCCCTATATTTCCGATAGCTGATGACTGACCCGAGTGGGGACTTGTGTTTTTGTGGGTTAAGTTGGATGCTATTTGGTTACAATATTGGTACAGAACATTTTGGATCAATTCACATTTATCCTGTGCTCTATGTTGAGAGCTTACATCGGGGTTTCCATCTACATCTCCGAAATATGTGATTCAGGTGAAACCCACAATGGATCTATTCACTAAAGAGGCAGCAGACTGTTTTCCCAGCTGAGGACACTCGCTTCTCCGCAGCATAAAATGACATGCTGCATCTAGGGGAGCTGCTCCGCAGGTCAGTTTACGCAGCAGAGAATAGAATTGCAGTGGGCCGGAGATTTCTATAAATCCATCCACTGTGCTTGTACTGCACAACGCAGCGGTTTGAACACAACAAAAAGATGTGGAGTCCAATATGATGCTATTCCTGATCGTGGGAACGCAGCCTTACACATACAATTTTTCAACCTTTTCCCACATTTCAGGCTTCAAACCCAAAGATAAAATGTTAATATTCTGGTGAAGAATCAATAAGTGACACAATTGTGAAGACGACGGAAATTTATTGCTTATTTTACACTTTCATAAATAATAACTGAAAATTGGGGAGTGCAATATTATTCATCCCCTTTACTTTCAGTGCAGCAAACTCACTCCAGAAGTTGATTGAGCATCTCTGAATGATGCAATGTTGTCCTAAATGACTGATGATAAATATAAGCCCCTGTGTGTAATCAAGTCTCCGTATAATGCCCCTGCTCTGTGATAGTCTCAGTGTTCTGTGTAAAGCGCAGAGAGCATCATGAAGACCAAGGAACACAACAGGCAGGTCCAGGATACTGTTGTGGAGAAGTTTAAAGCCGGATTTGGTTACAAAAAGATTTCCACAACTTTAAACATCCCAAGGAGCCCTGTGCAAGCGATCATATTGAAATGGAAGGAGCATCATACCACTGCAAATCTACCAAGACCCGGCCGTCCATCCAAACTGTCATCTCACACAAGGAGAAGACTGATCAGAGATGCAGCCAAGAGGCCCATGATCCCTCTGGATGATCTGCAGAGATCTACAGCTGAGGAGGGAGAGTCTGTCTATAGGACAACAATCAGTCGTACACTGCATAAATCTGGCCTTTATGGAAGAGTGGCAAGAAGAAAGCCCTTTCTCAAAGATATCCATAAAAAGTGTTGTTTAAAGTTTGCCACAAGCCACCTGGAGACACCAAACATGTGGAAGAAGGTGCTCTGCTCAGATGAAACCAAAACCAAACTTTTTGGGCACAATGCCAACCGATATGTTTGGAGTAAAAGCAACACAGCTCATCACCCTGAACACACCATCCCCACTGTCAAACATGGTGGAGGCAGCATCATGGTTTGGGGCTGCTTTTCTTTAGCAGGGACAGGGAAGATGGTTAAAATTGATGGGAAGATGGATGGAGCCAAATACAGGACCATTCTTGAAGAAAACCTGTTGGAGTCTGCAAAAGACCTGAGACTGGGACGGAGATTTGTCTTCCAACAAGACAATGATCCCAAACATAAAGCAAAATCTACAATGGAATGCGTCACAAATAAACGTATCCAGGTGTTAGAATGGCCAAGTCACAGTCCAGACCTGAACCCAATCGAGAATCTGTGGAGAGAGCTGAAAACTGCTGTTCACAAACGCCTCCATCCAACCTCACTCAGTTCCAGCTGTTTACAAAGGTAGAATAGGCGAGAATTTCACCTCTCCATGTGCAAAACTGATAGACACATACCCCAAGAGACTGCAGCTGTAATCGCAGCAAAAGGGGGTGCTACAAAGTATTCACTTACAGGGGATGAATAATATTGCACGCCACAATTTACAGTTATTTTTTATAAAAGTTTAAAATAAGCAGTACATTTTCTTCCTCTTCACAATTGTCACTTGTTGTTTATTCTTCACCAGAACATTCACATTTTATCTTTGTTTGAAGCCTGAAATGTGGGAAAAGGTTGAAAAATTCAAGGGGGCTGAATACTTTCACAAGACACTGTAATCCCGGTGCAAGCACTTTTTTGTTTTGCTGCTTTTACGCTACATGTGCACATTGCAGTTTTTGTTGCGTTTTTTGGTGCGATTTTGTTGTCATAACTTTCTGACATTTCAAAGCCATCCACAACCTGTCTCCTCCCTACATCTATGACCTAGTCTCCCGGTACCTACCTGCACGTAACCTCCGATCCTCACAAGACCTCCTTCTCTACTCCCCTCTCATCTCCTCTTCCCACCATCGCATCCAAGATTTCTCCCGTGCCTCCCCCATACTCTGGAATGCTCTGCCACAACACATCAGACTCTCGCCTACCTTGACAAGCTTCAAAAGGAACCTGAAGACCGACCTCTTCCGACAAGCCTACAACCTGCCGTAACCCTCAGTCTGATACAGCGCCGCACAATCAGCTCTACCCCCACCTACTGCATTTGTCACCCATTGAAATCAATGAGGGGATGAAAAAAGCAAAGGAAAAATGCCTGCCATCAAATTAGTGTGTTTTTCATGCGTTTTTTGCATGTGGTTTTGGTGCATTTTTGGCACCAAAAACGCATGCAAAATGCATCAAAACCACACCAAAAACGCACCTACACTGCAAGCATTTTTGTTTAACATTTCCAGGCTCTCTGTGACAAGGTGCAGTTTGTGTGCAGAAAAAACTGCAGCGTGCGCATGAAGCCTTACACAATAAAATCAATTTTATAGGAAAAAAACAAACAGATTTTGCATTCTCCTATTCTGAGAGCTGTAACTTTTTTACCTTTTGGCTGATGCATCTCTGCGCCAGCTTGTTTTTTTGCGGGACAAGATGACATTTTCAGCGGCACCATTTTTATTTATATATGATTTTTTGATTGCGTTTTATTCCACTTTTTTTGTCAGCTTTATGTTGAAAAGAGTTTTTACTGCGTTTTTTACTTTTCGCCATGTTCGCTGAAGAGGTTAACTAGTGTCAGTTTTATAGCTCGGGTTGTTATGGATGCGGCAAAACCAAAATATGTGCACTGTTTGGTTTTTTTTGTTTGTTTTTTTTTTAAACAAATAGAATTATTTATTGAAATATTATTTTTTTTTGTTCTTTATTTTCTGATTTTTTTTTTTTTATTTTTTTTTTTTTTTTTTACTTTTTCACTTAGTCCCTCCATGGGGCAGCACCACACAGTGCTCTGATCACGGCTGCAATTTTCTGTAGGGCTCGATCACTTCCGGACGTTCTTTGGTGTCAGCGCGGCGCTGAGAGAGTGTGTGATTACGCAGCAGGAATGATCAAACAGGTCCTCCGTAAGCTCAGACAATTCCGGTGACCCGGAAGTCGTCATGATGACCTCTGGTCACCATGACAACAATCGGGTCCTCGCGATTACATTGCAGGGGTCCATATCAGAGAGAAGTAACGTGATCCCTCTCTCAATTCCCTAAGTGTCGTGATTGGTATTGATCGTGGTAATTGGGGGGGTTAACAAGCCACGGATGGCTCAGGCACCATCCCTGACTGCGGGGGCAGTGACTCGGCTGTCGGGTAAGCAGAGTCACCGTGCCCACATGATTTCTGGGATGTACGGGTATGTTCCTGGTCGTTAAGTCACGTAAAATTAGGACGTACCCGTGTGGCCTGTGGTTGTGAAGGGGTTAAGAAAGGAAAAATCAAAGTAGTTGAAGTTTTTGCTCAGTCTATACAGTGCGTCCACCCATATCCTGTAGACACCGCACCTATATACAGTGTGTCCACCCATATCCTGTATACACCGCACCTATATACAGTGCGTCCACCCATATCCTGTATACACCGCACCTATATACAGTGCGTCCACCCATATCCTGTATACACCGCACCTATATACAGTGCGTCCACCCATATCCTGTATACACCGCACCTATATACAGTGTGTCCACCCATATCCTGTATACACCGCACCTATATACAGTGCGTCCACCCATATCCTGTATACACCGCACCTATATACAGTGCGTCCACCCATATCCTGTAGACACCGCACCTATATACAGTGTGTCCACCCATATCCTGTATACACCGCACCTATATACAGTGCGTCCACCCATATCCTGTATACACCGCACCTATATACAGTGCGTCCACCCATATCCTGTATACACCGCACCTATATACAGTGTGTCCCCCCCATATCCTGTATACACCGCACCTATATACAGTGTGTCCACCCATATCCTGTATACACCGCACCGATATACAGTGCGTCCACCCATATCCTGTATACACCGCACCTATATACAGTGCGTCCACCCATATCCTGTATACACCGCACCTATATACAGTGTGTCCCCCCCATATCCTGTATACACCGCACCTATATACAGTGCGTCCACCCATATCCTGTATACACCGCACCTATATACAGTGCGTCCACCCATATCCTGTATACACCGCACCTATATACAGTGCGTCCACCCATATCCTGTATACACCGCACCTATATACAGTGCGTCCACCCATATCCTGTATACACCGCACCTATATACAGTGCGTCCACCCATATCCTGTAGACACCGCACCTATATACAGTGTGTCCACCCATATCCTGTATACACCGCACCTATATACAGTGCGTCCACCCATATCCTGTATACACCGCACCTATATACAGTGCGTCCACCCATATCCTGTATACACCGCACCTATATACAGTGTGTCCCCCCCATATCCTGTATACACCGCACCTATATACAGTGTGTCCACCCATATCCTGTATACACCGCACCGATATACAGTGCGTCCACCCATATCCTGTATACACCGCACCTATATACAGTGCGTCCACCCATATCCTGTATACACCGCACCTATATACAGTGTGTCCCCCCCATATCCTGTATACACCGCACCTATATACAGTGCGTCCACCCATATCCTGTATACACCGCACCTATATACAGTGCGTCCACCCATATCCTGTATACACCGCACCTATATACAGTGCGTCCACCCATATCCTGTATACACCGCACCTATATACAGTGCGTCCACCCATATCCTGTAGACACCGCACCTATATACAGTGCGTCCACCCATATCCTGTAGACACCGCACCTATATACAGTGTGTCCACCCATATCCTGTATACACCGCACCTATATACAGTGCGTCCACCCATATCCTGTATACACCGCACCTATATACAGTGCGTCCACCCATATCCTGTATACACCGCGCCTATATACTGTCAGGGTCAGGCGGTCGGGCAGACCCAGGAGGTGGATCCACTGGGCCGAACTCTAAGATGGTGGTAAGGAGTCCGGTAGCTGCAGCAGTATGGGCAGTAGAACAGTCCGTGCAAGTGAAGGTACCGAAGAAGTCCCTGGGACCACGGAGTCACGGATGGTAGTCCGGGTGACGTAGCTCAGGTTCGGAAGCCGAGATGATGTCAGGCGGGGTCCGGAACCTTTTGGAGCGAGATGACGGGTCACAGCAGGGATCCAAGATGGTACGGACTGTCAGATGGCAGACGGACAGCGTGCGGGGTTCGGGAGTCAGCAGGACCGGCTGGCGAGGCAGGATCAGCTCTAGAAGAGAGATACGTGAGTATGGCAATACGACACAAGGAGACCTGACTCCTAGCTTGGAAAACACGAAGATCAGGCCCCGCCCTCTTGGACAATACACCCCTTTATACCCTGTACCTGTTTGGCCTCATTTCCTGTTAATGGACGCTGGCCCTTTAAGAAAGGGTCAGTGACCGCGCGCGCGCCCTAATGCGCATGCGCGCAGCCCGGGTGCCGGAAGCCAGGGAAGGAGGCTGAGAAGAGGACGCAGGGGAGCCGGCCAGGGCCTGGGAAGCCGTCGGGCGCCGCGATCGGAGACCAGGGGGCCTGGGAAGGACGGGCACAGGAGCCAAGGACCCGGGGAGCGTGGCAGGTGAGCCGGGGAGCGGGGCTGAGGACCCGGGGAGCGGAGTAGAGGACCCGGGGAGGGGAGCCAAGGACCCGGGGAGCGTGACAGTACCCCCCCCCCCACGCCCCCCTCCCCGCAACCGGGACATGAAGGCACGGATCAGAGGAGTGCCCACGTTCTCCCTGGGCTCCCAGGACCTATCCTCAGGACCATACCCCTCCCAGTCCACCAGAAAGAACTGTCGGCCTCGAACAGTCTTCATGGCCACGATATCCCTTACCGCATAGATGTCGTCATCGGCAATAGGTGGAGGAGCCGGCACTGGAACTGGCAGCAGCGGAGAAGGGACCAAGGACAACCGGCTTGAGCAGGGAGACGTGGAATGAGTTGGGTATCCTCATCGTGGCCGGGAGCTGTAGCTTGTAAGAGACCTCGTTGATCTTGCAGAGGACCTTGAACGGCCCGATGTAGCGAGGACCCAGCTTGTAGGAAGGTATCTTCAATCGGATGTATTGGGAAGCAAGCCAGACCAGGTCACCAGGAGCGAAACACGGAGGGTCCAGACGCCTCTTGTCAGCGTGTTTTTTCATCCGCTGGGAAGCGCGTCCAAGGGACGCCTTGACAGAGTCCCAAATGGTAGCGAAGTCACGGGCTACAGTATCAGCCGCAGGGACATCCGAAGAAGGGGATATAGGCAATGGAACGGAGGGCTGAAGTCCGTAAACGACATGGAAGGGAGATTTGGAGGACGACTCACTGATGTGGTGGTTATGTGAGAATTCAGCCCAAGGCAGAAGCGTGGACCAGTCGTCGTGATGGGCGTTGACATAGTGACGTAAGAAGGATGTCAACATTTGATTGACCCTCTCCACTTGGCCATTAGACTGAGGATGGTATGCGGAAGAAAAGTCCAGAGTTACTCCCAGATGGTTGCAGAGCGCCCTCCAGAAGCGGGAGGTGAACTGAGTTCCTCTGTCGGACACGATGTGGGATGGAAAGCCATGCAAGCGGAAGATGTGATGGATATAGGCTTCCGCGAGTTCCTGAGCAGAGGGCAGTCCAGCCATGGGGATGAAGTGAGCCATTTTGGAGAACCGGTCCACCACGACCCATATGACTGTGTGTCCAGAGGATAATGGCAAGTCCGTAATAAAATCCATCGCTATGTGTTGCCACGGAACTGAGGGTATAGGCAGAGGCAGAAGACGGCCATAGGGCAGGTGTTTGGGCGTCTTGTTTCGGGCACAAGAGGAGCAGGCAGAGACAAAAGCAGCGACGTCCGTGCGAAGGGATGGCCACCAGTAATGGCGGACAATCGCACCCCATGTTCTCTTCTGGCCTGCATGACCGGCTGTTTTTGAGGCATGACCCCAGTGCAACACTTTTTGCCTGTCAGTCTCAGAGACATAGGTCTTTCCGGGCGGTATCTGGGCCAGGGTGACAGGAGCCACCGAAATGATCTTGCTAGGAGAGATGATGGGTTGGGTAGCCTCTTCCTCCTGCTCCATGGGCATGAAAGACCTAGACAAAGCATCAGCGCGTACGTTCTTGTCCGCGGGTCGGAAATGGAGCTGGAAGTCGAACCTGGCAAAGAATAGGGACCACCTGGCTTGGCGTGGGTTCAGTCGCTGAGCGGACCGCAGGTATTCCAGGTTCTTGTGGTCCGTGTAGATAATCACGGGGTACACTGCTCCTTCCAGGAGGTAGCGCCACTCCTCCAGAGCCAGTTTGACCGCCAATAGTTCTCGGTCACCGATGGTGTAATTACGTTCAGGCGCTGAGAAGCTCTTGGAGAAGAAACCGCACGTCACCATCTTGCCGGAGGAGGACTTCTGCATGAGCACTGCTCCGGCTCCCGAGGAGGAGGCATCCACCTCCAAGGTGAACTGGCGGTTTAACTCCGGACGGTGGAGTACAGGAGCGGAGGCAAATGCTCGCTTCAGCGAGCAAAACGCGGCGTCGGCCGCAGGTGACCAGTCCTTTGGATTAGCCTCTTTTTTGGTCAAAGCGGAGAGAGGAGCAGTCAGGGCAGAGAAGTGAGGGATAAACTGGCGGTAGTAGTTGGCGAATCCCAAGAACCGTTGGATTGCCTTCAGTCCAGAAGGGGGAGGCCAGTTGAGTATGGAGGAGACCTTCTTTGGATCCATCTGCAGTCCAGTGCCCGAGATGATGTATCCCAGGAAAGGGAGAGAAGACTGCTCAAAGACACACTTCTCATATTTGGCGTAGAGACGATTCTCTCTCAGTCTTTGTAAAACCAGCTGTACGTTCTCTCGGTGGGTCTGGAGGTCCGGAGAGAAGATAAGGATGTCGTCCAGATAAACTACTACACAGATGTAGAGGAGGTCCCGGAATATGTCGTTCACCAATTCTTGGAAGACTGCTGGTGCGTTACACAGGCCGAAGGGCATCACGCAGTATTCATAATGCCCATCGCGAGTATTAAACGCGGTCTTCCATTCGTCCCCAGAGCGGATACGAACTAGGTTGTAGGCACCCCGAAGATCCAGCTTGGTGAACACACGGGCTCCTCTGAGCCGGTCGAACAATTCGGGGATGAGCGGCAGAGGGTACTTATTTTTTACGGTGATCTGATTCAGACCCCGGTAGTCGATGCATGGGCGTAGGTCACCCTCTTTCTTCTTAACGAAGAAGAAGCCTGCTCCCGCAGGAGAGGAGGATCTCCGGATGAATCCCTTTGCCAGGCTTTCTGTGACGTAGGTGGACATGGCCCTTGTTTCGGCTGGAGACAACGGATATATCCGTCCTCGAGGCGGTGTTGTTCCTGGGAGTAGGTCGATGGCACAATCGTAGGGACGGTGTGGCGGAAGTACCTCAGACTCCTTCTTGTCAAAAACGTCTGCGAAGGACCAATAGGCCGAAGGCAGTTCCGGCAGGTTCTCTGGAACCGGAGGTCGTCGGATGGGTTGTATGGACCTCAGACACTTCTCATGACAAGCAGGACCCCATCGGGTGATTTCGCCAGTACCCCAGCTGACTGATGGTTCGTGTGTCCGCAACCAGGGAAGTCCCAGCAGGATTTGATGGGACATGTGTGGAAGGACGTAGAGAGCGATGTTCTCGGTGTGCAGGGCACCGATACGCAGTACGACCGGACTGCTGACCCAGGAGATGGTATCAGAGAGGGGTCTCCCATCCACAGAGGCAATCACTAGGGGCTTCTCGAGTGGAGTAACAGGCAGCTGGTACTTGTCCACCGTGGCCTGCTGGATGAAATTGCCTGCTGCTCCAGAGTCGAGGTATGCCTCAGCCGTGAAGCGCGTCTCTCCCGTTGACACTTGCACAGTCCACATAACCGGGTCTGAGAGAGTCCCAGCACCTAGGGTGGCCTCTCCTACCAACCCTAGGCTTTGGAGTTTCCCGGCCTTTCCGGACAGGAGCGTAGGAGGTGTGTGTCCTCTCCGCAGTAAAAGCAGAGGCCCTTGGCGAGCCGCTCTGCTCGACGTTGTTCAGACTGTCGTACTCGGTCGATCTGCATGGGCTCTGTCATGATGTATGTAGTTTTCTCCATCCCATATTTTTGTATAAGATGCCATGTGATGTATTTTACCTTCTCACTGTATTTGCTGTAATACTATGTCTTGGGATGTAAGTGACCATACCTTCCCCCCAGCCTGTATCATCTTGCACTCAGGCTTCAGCAGTAGCTATTGTCATTGATTTGGTGGGGGTTGCATATATATATTGTTCTTCTCAGCATGGGACTTCTCCAACAACAACTTGGTAAACAGAACAGAGCCAGCAGTCTAAAGTCCATTCATGCATCAAATGGCCAGGGGGAGGTGTGCCTAGAGTCCAACTAGTGTAAACTCTGCTTACCTGGGAGATTCAGGCAGAGTGAGCTGAAACTTGAAGGGAGCAGGAGCTCCAGCCTGTGTGGCTGTGGACACGGACGGAGCTAGGCCTGTGTGGCGGCCCGTGGGATTGTGTGGAACTCTTTGGACTACTGTAAGGACGATTGCTTTGTAATCCGGTCCGAGGATTGTCGGGAAGGGCCCCCGAATCTGTTTTATTTGGACTTGTCGTGTGCTGTTCCTGTATTCTTGTGAATAAACCTGTTGGATCGTTCCTCGGCCTGTTGTCTCTCCTTGCTCTGCTGTACACCCCGTCACAGGCTCGTGGACGGGAATCCCAGCTGTTGATGACTGAGATACGGAGGGCTTCTGTGGAGGAGAGGAATGCCGTACCGGACGTCTCTCCCGAGACAGCTCTTTGGAGCGCTCCTGAAAACGAATGTCCACTCGAGTTGCTAAGGCAATCAGGGCATCTAGGGTGGAGGGCACGTCACGACCCGCCAACTCATCTTTGATGCGACTCGAGAGTCCTTCCCAGAAGGCGGCTGTTAGGGCCTTATTATTCCACCCGAGTTCTGAAGCCAGAGTGCGGAAACGGATGGCGTATTGGCCCACCGTCAATGTTCCTTGACGTAAGCGGAGGAGGGATGAAGCAGACGCAGAGGCGCGTCCCGGCTCGTCAAAGGTGCTACGAAAGGCCTGCAGGAACTCTTGAAGATCCTTGGTCATAGGGTCCTCCTTTTCCCACAACGGGTTCATCCACGCCAGTGCCTCGCCCTCCAGGTGAGACATGATGAAGGCGACCTTGGCTTGGTCGGAGGCAAACAGATGTGGTAGCTGCGTGAAATGAAGGGAACATTGGTTTATGAAGCCCCTGCAGGTCTTGGGATCTCCGGCATAACGAGGTGGTGAAGCCAAACGGAGTTGGGAAGCATTCGAAGAGGCTGCCACGGGTGCGGGAGCCGTGGAGTGACTAGTGGAGGCCCGGAACGTTGAAGGCGTAACTGCCGCTTGTAACGTGTACAGGCGGGTGTCCACGGAAGTCATAAAGTTCAGCATGCGAGTCTGGACTTCACGCTGGCGTTGGAGTTCCTCTTGCAAGGCCGCTAGTGCTGCAGCGGGATCCATGGCCTGATCTTACTGTCAGGGTCAGGCGGTCGGGCAGACCCAGGAGGTGGATCCACTGGGCCGAACTCTAAGATGGTGGTAAGGAGTCCGGTAGCTGCAGCAGTATGGGCAGTAGAACAGTCCGTGCAAGTGAAGGTACCGAAGAAGTCCCTGGGACCACGGAGTCACGGATGGTAGTCCGGGTGACGTAGCTCAGGTTCGGAAGCCGAGATGATGTCAGGCGGGGTCCGGAACCTTTTGGAGCGAGATGACGGGTCACAGCAGGGATCCAAGATGGTACGGACTGTCAGATGGCAGACGGACAGCGTGCGGGGTTCGGGAGTCAGCAGGACCGGCTGGCGAGGCAGGATCAGCTCTAGAAGAGAGATACGTGAGTATGGCAATACGACACAAGGAGACCTGACTCCTAGCTTGGAAAACACGAAGATCAGGCCCCGCCCTCTTGGACAATACACCCCTTTATACCCTGTACCTGTTTGGCCTCATTTCCTGTTAATGGACGCTGGCCCTTTAAGAAAGGGTCAGTGACCGCGCGCGCGCCCTAATGCGCATGCGCGCAGCCCGGGTGCCAGAAGCCAGGGAAGGAGGCTGAGAAGAGGACGCAGGGGAGCCGGCCAGGGCCTGGGAAGCCGTCGGGCGCCGCGATCGGAGACCAGGGGGCCTGGGAAGGACGGGCACAGGAGCCAAGGACCCGGGGAGCGTGGCAGGTGAGCCGGGGAGCGGGGCTGAGGACCCGGGGAGCGGAGTAGAGGACCCGGGGAGGGGAGCCAAGGACCCGGGGAGCGTGACATATACAGTGTGTCCACCCATATCCTGTATACACCGCACCTATATACAGTGCATCCACCCATATCCTGTATACACCGCACCTATATACAGTGCGTCCACCCATATCCTGTATACACCGCACCTATATACAGTGTGTCCCCCCCATATCCTGTATACACCGCACCTATATACAGTGTGTCCACCCATATCCTGTATACACCGCACCTATATACAGTGCGTCCACCCATATCCTGTATACACCGCACCTATATACAGTGTGTCCACCCATATCCTGTATACACCGCACCTATATACAGTGTGTCCACCCATTTCCTGTATACACCGCACCTCTATACAGTGTGTCCACCCATATCCTGTATACACCGCACCTATATACAGTGTGTCCACCCATATCCTGTATACACCGCACCTATATACAGTGTGTCCACCCATATCCTGTATACACCGCACCTATATACAGTGTGTCCACCCATATCCTGTATACACCGCACCTATATACAGTGTGTCCACCCATCTCCTGTATACACTGCACCTATATACAGTGTGTCCACCCATATCCTGTATACACCGCACCTATATACAGTGTGTCCACCCATATCCTGTATACACCGCACCTATATACAGTGTGTCCTCACATATCCTGTATACACCGCACCTATATACAGTGCGTCCACCCATATCCTGTAGACACCGCACGTATATACAGTGTGTCCCCCCATATCCTGTATACACCGCACCTATATACAGTGTGTCCACCCATATCCTGTATACACCGCACCTATATACAGTGTGTCCACCCATATCCTGTATACACCGCACCTGTATACAGTGTGTCCACCCATATCCTGTATACACCGCACCTATATACAGTGTGTCCACCCATATCCTGTATACACCGCACCTGTATACAGTGTGTCCACCCATATCCTGTATACACCGCACCTGTATACAGTGCGTCCACCCATATCCTGTATACACCGCACCTGTATACAGTGTGTCCACCCATATCCTGTATACACCGCACCTGTATACAGTGTGTCCACCCATATCCTGTATACACCGCACCTATATACAGTGTGTCCACCCATCTCCTGTATACACCGCACCTATATACAGTGTGTCCACCCATATCCTGTATACACCGCACCTATATACAGTGTGTCCACCCATATCCTGTATACACCGCACCTATATACAGCGTGTCCACCCATATCCTGTATACACCGCACCTATATACAGCGTGTCCACCCATCTCCTGTATACACCGCACCTGTATACAGCGTGTCCACCCATATCCTGTATACACCGCACGTGTATACAGCGTGTCCACCCATATCCTGTATACACCGCACCTGTATACAGTGTGTCCACCCATATCCTGTATACACCGCACCTATATACAGTGTGTCCACCCATCTCCTGTATACACCGCACCTATATACAGTGTGTCCACCCATATCCTGTATACACCGCACCTATATACAGTGTGTCCCCCCCATATCCTGTATACATCGCACCTACATACAGTGTGTCCACCCATATCCTGTATACACCGCACCTGTATACAGTGTGTCCACCCATATCCTGTATACACCGCACCTATATACAGTGTGTCCACCCATATCCTGTATACACCGCACCTATATACAGTGTGTCCACCCATATCCTGTATACACCGCACCTGTATACAGTGTGTCCACCCATATCCTGTAGACACCGCACCTGTATACAGTGTGTCCACCCATATCCTGTATACACCGCACCTATATACAGTGTGTCCACCCATATCCTGTATACACCGCACCTATATACAGTGCGTCCACCCATATCCTGTATATACCACACCTATATACAGTGTGTCCCCCCCATATCCTGTATACACCGCACCTATATACAGTGTGTCCACCCATATCCTGTATACACCGCACCTCTATACAGCGTGTCCACCCATCTCCAGTATACACCGCACCTATATACAGTGTGTCCACCCATATCCTGTATACACCGCACCTATATACAGTGTGTCCACCCATAACCTGTCCACCACACCTATATACAGTTTGTCCACCCATATCCTGTATACACCGCACCTATATACAGTGTGTCCACACATATCCTGTATACACCGCACCTATATACAGTGTGTCCACCCATATCCTGTATACACTGCACCTATATACAGTGTGTCCACCCATATCCTGTATACACCGCACCTATATACAGTGTGTCCCCCCATATCCTGTATACACCGCACCTCTATACAGTGTGTCCACCCATATCCTGTATACACCGCACCTATATACAGTGTGTCCACCCATATCCTGTATACACCGCACCTATATACAGTGTGTCCACCCATATCCTGTATACACCGCACCTATATACAGTGTGTCCACCCATATCCTGTATACACTGCACCTATATACAGTGTGTCCACCCATATCCTGTATACACCACACCTATATACAGTGTGTCCACCCATAACCTGTCCACCACACCTATATACAGTGTGTCCACCCATATCCTGTATACACCGCACCTATATACAGTGTGTCCACCCATAACCTGTCCACCACACCTATATACAGTGTGTCCACCCATAACCTGTATACACCGCACCTATATACAGTGTGTCCACCCATCTCCTGTATACACCGCACCTATATACAGTGCGTCCACCCATATCCTGTATACACCACACCTATATACAGTGTGTCCACCCATAACCTGTCCACCACACCTATATACAGTGTGTCCACCCATATCCTGTATACACCGCACCTATATACAGTGTGTCCACCCATATCCCGTATACACCGCACCTATATACAGTGTGTCCACCCATATCCTGTATACACCGCACCTATATACAGTGTGTCCACCCATATCCTGTATACACCGCACCTATATACAGTGTGTCCACCCATATCCTGTATACACCGCACCTATATACAGTGTGTCCACCCATATCCTGTATACACCGCACCTATATACAGTGTGTCCACCCATATCCTGTATACACCACACCTATATACAGTGTGTCCACCCATATCCTGTATACACCACACCTCTATACAGTGTGTCCCCCCATATCCTGTATACACTGCACCTATATACAGTGTGTCCACCCATATCCTGTATACACCGCACCTATATACAGTGTGTCCACCCATATCCTGTATACACCACACCTATATACAGAGTGTACACCCATAACCTGTCCACCACACCTATATACAGTGTGTCCACCCATAACCTGTATACACCGCACCTATATACAGTGTGTCCACCCATATCCTGTATACACCACACCTATATACAGTGTGTCCACCCATATCCTGTATACACCGCACCTCTATACAGTGTGTCCACCCATATCCTGTATACACCGCACCTATATACAGTGTGTCCACCCATAACCTGTATACACCGCACCTGTATACAGTGTGTCCACCCATATCCTGTATACACCGCACCTTTATACAGTGTGTCCACCCATAACCTGTATACACCGCACCTATATACAGTGTGTCCACCCATATCCTGTATACACCGCACCTATATACAGTGTGTCCACCCATATCCTGTATACACCGCACCTATATACAGCGTGTCCACCCATATCCTGTATACACCGCACCTATATACAGCGTGTCCACCCATATCCTGTATACACCGCACCTATATACAGTGTGTCCACCCATATCCTGTATACACCGCACCTATATACAGTGTGTCCACCCATATCCTGTATACACCGCACCTATATACAGCGTGTCCACCCATATCCTGTATACACCGCACCTATATACAGCGTGTCCACCCATAACCTGTATACACCGCACCTATATACAGCGTGTCCACCCATAACCTGTCCACCGCACCTCTATACAGTGTGTCCACCCATATCCTGTATACACCGCACCTATATACAGTGTGTCCACCCATATCCTGTATACACCGCACCTATATACAGTGTGTCCACCCATCTCCTGTATACACTGCACCTATATACAGTGTGTCCACCCATATCCTGTATACACCGCACCTATATACAGTGTGTCCACCCATATCCTGTATACACCGCACCTATATACAGTGTGTCCACCCATATCCTATCCACCGCACCTATATACAGTGTGTCCACCCATATCCTGTATACACCGCACCTATATACAGTGTGACCACCCCATATCCTGCTCACTGCCATTAACTTGAGAACGGCGGCAGCTATAGGCATAGAAGTGGTGTCTAGGTATAGTAAAGTAGCCATGCGCTACACAATGAAACCACCTATAGCGCCACCTGGTGGAAAACAACGGAGTTAGCATTTTTATCTCGAAAACGGAACGAGATAAAGAAAAAAAGTGAATTACAAAGTTTTGGGCATCATCAATTCAATACGAATCCACACCTTGCACAGAAATGCTGTGAACCATGACCCCCCAAACATTGAATGCTGGTCACGCATATGGCGCTCATTAGTGGCCCCCGTCAGCTGCAATGCACATCTGCACTCTGCACAGCATACTGTATCTTGCTGCAATGCACATCTGGCCTCTGCACAGCATACTGTATCTGGCTGCAATGCACATCTGGCCTCTGCACAGCATACTGTATCCTGCTGCAATGCACATCTGGCCTCTGCACAGCATACTGTATCCTGCTGCAATCCACATCTGGGCTCTGCACAGCATACTGTATCTTGCTGCAATGCACATCTGGCCTCTGCACAGCATACTGTATCTGGCTGCAATGGACATCTGGGCTCTGCACAGCATACTGTATCTTGCTGCAATGCACATCTGGCCTCTGCACAGCATACTGTATCCTGCTGCAATGCACATCTGGCCTCTGCACAGCATACTGTATCCTGCTGCAATCCACATCTGGGCTCTGCACAGCATACTGTATCTTGCTGCAATGCACATCTGGCCTCTGCACAGCATACTGTATCTGGCTGCAATGCACATCTGGGCTCTGCACAGCATACTGTATCGTGCTGCAATGCACATCTGGCCTCTGCACAGCATACTGTATCTGGCTGCAATGCACATCTGGGCTCTGCACAGCATACTGTATCTTGCTGCAATGCACATCTGGCCTCTGCACAGCATACTGTATCTTTCTGCAATGCACATCTGGACTCTGCACAGCATACTGTATCTTGCTGCAATGCACATCTGGACTCTGCATAGCATACTGTCTCTTGCTGCAATGCACATCTGTCCTCTGCACGGCATGCTGTATCTGGCTGCAATGCACATCTGGACTCTGCACAGCATACTGTATCTTGCTGCAATGCACATCTGGGCTCTGCACAGCATACTGTATCTTGCTGCAATGCACATCTGGACTCTGCACAGCATACTGTATCTTGCTGCAATGCACATCTGGCCTCTGCACAGCATACTGTATCTGGCTGCAATGCACATCTGGCCTCTGCACAGCATACTGTATCTTGCTGCAATGCACATCTGGGCTCTGCACAGCATACTGTATCTTGCTGCAATGCACATCTGGACTCTGGACCGCATACTGTATCTGGCTGCAATGCACATCTGGCCTCTGCACAGCATACTGTATCTTGCTGCAATGCACATCTGGCCTCTGCACAGCATACTGTATCTTGCTGCAATGCACATCTGCACAGCATACTGTATCTGGCTGCAATGCACATCTGGCCTCTGCACAGCTTACTGTATCTGGCTGCAATGCACATCTGGCCTCTGCACAGCATACTGTATCTTGCTGCAATGCACATCTGGCCTCTGCACAGCATACTGTATCTGCAATGCACATCTGGCCTCTGCACAGCATACTGTATCTGGCTGCAATGCACATCTGGCCTCTGCACAACATACTGTATCTTGCTGCAATGCACATCTGGCCTCTGCACAGCATACTGTATCTGGCTGCAATGCACATCTGGCCTCTGCACAGCATACTGTATCCTGCTGCAATGAACATCTGGCCTCTGCACAGCATAGTGTATCTTGCTGCAATGCACATCTGGCCTCTGCACAGCATACTGTATCTTGCTGCAATGCACATCTGGGCTTTGCACAGCATACTATATCTTGCTGCAATGCACATCTGGCCTCTGCACAGCATACTGTATCTTGCTGCAATGCACATCTGGCCTCTGCACAGCATACTGTATCTTGCTGCAATGCACATCTGGACTCTGCACAGCATACTGTATCTTGCTGCAATGCACATCTGGCCTCTGCACAGCATACTGTATCTTGCTGCAATGCACATCTGGCCTCTGCACAGCATACTGTATCTTGCTGCAATGCACATCTGGCCTCTGCACAGCATATTGTATCTTGCTGCAATGCACATCTGGTTTCTGCACAGCATACTGTATCTTGCTGCAATGCACATCTGGCCTCTGCACAGCATACTGTATCTTGCTGCAATGCACATCTGGCCTCTGCACAGCATACTGTATCTTGCTGCAATGCACATCTGCACAGCATACTGTATCTGGCTGCAATGCACATCTGGCCTCTGCACATCATACTGTATCTGGCTGCAATGCACATTTGGCCTCTGCACAGAATACTGTATCTTGCTGCAATGCACATCTGGCCTCTGCACAGCATACTGTATCTTGCTGCAATGCACATCTGGCCTCTGCACAGCATACTGTATCTTGCTGCAATGCACATCTGGCCTCTGCACAGCATACTGTATCTTGCTGCAATGCGCATCTGCACTCTTCACAGCATACTGTATCTGGCTGCAATGCACATCTGGCCTCTGCACAGCATACTGTATCTTGCTGCAATGCACATCTGGACTCTGGACAGCATACTGTATCTTGCTGCAATGCACATCTGGACTCTGCACAGCATACTGTATCTGGCTGCAATGCACATCTGGCCTCTGCACAGCATACTGTATCTGGCTGCAATGCACATCTGGCCTCTGCACAGCATACTGTATCTGGCTGCAATGCACATCTGGCCTCTGCACAGCATACTGTATCTGGCTGCAATGCACATCTGGCCTCTGCACAGCATACTGTATCTTGCTGCAGTGCACATCTGGCCTCTGCACAGCATGCTGTATCTTGCTGCAATGCACATCTGGCCTCTGCACAGCATGCTGTATCTTGCTGCAATGCACATCTGGACTCTGCACAGCATACTGTATCTTGCTGCAATGCACATCTGGACTCTGCACAGCATACTGTATCTTGCTGCAATGCACATCTGGCCTCTGCACAGCATACTGTATCTGGCTGCAATGCACATCTGGCCTCTGCACAGCATACTGTATCTGGCTGCAATGCACATCTGGCCTCTGCACAGCATACTGTATCTTGCTGCAATGCACATCTGGCCTCTGCACAGCATACTGTATCTTGCTGCAGTGCACATCTGGCCTCTGCACAGCATACTGTATCTTGCTGCAATGCACATCTGGACTCTGCACAGCATACTGTATCTTGCTGCAATGCACATCTGGGCTCTGCACAGCATACTGTATCTTGCTGCAGTGCACATCTGGCCTCTGCACAGCATACTGTATCTTGCTGCAATGCACATCTGGCCTCTGCACATCATACTGTATATTGCTGCAATGCACATCTGGCATCTGCACAGCATACTGTATCTTCCTGCAATGCACATCTGGCCTCTGCACAGCATACTGTATCTTGCTGCAATGCACAACTGGCCTCTGCACAGCATACTGTATCTTGCTGCAATGCACATCTGCACTCTGCACAGTATACTGTATCTTGCTGCAATGCACATCTGGCCTCTGCACAGCATACTGTATCTGGCTGTAATGCACATCTGGCCTCTGCACAGCATACTGTATCTTGCTGCAATGCACATCTGGCCTCTGCACAGCATACTGTATCTTGCTGCAGTGCACATCTGGCCTCTGCACAGCATACTGTATCTGGCTGCAATGCACATCTGGCCTCTGCACAGCATACTGTATCTTGCTGCAATGCACATCTAGCCTCTGCACAGCATACTGTATCTGGCTGCAATGCACATCTGGCCTCTGCACAGCATACTGTATCTTGCTGCAATGCACATCTGGCCTCTGCACAGCATACTGTATCTTGCTGCAATGCACATCTGGCCTCTGGACAGCATACTGTATCTTGCTGCAATGCACATCTGGCCTCTGCACAGCATACTGTATCTTGCTGCAATGCACATCTGCACAGCATACTGTATCTGGCTGCAATGCACATCTGGCCTCTGCACATCATACTGTATCTGGCTGCAATGCACATTTGGCCTCTGCACAGCATACTGTATCTTGCTGCAATGCACATCTGGCCTCTGCACAGCATACTGTATCTTGCTGCAATGCACATCTGGCCTCTGGACAGCATACTGTATCTTGCTGCAATGCACATCTGGCCTCTGCACAGCATACTGTATCTTGCTGCAATGCACATCTGGCCTCTGGACAGCATACTGTATCTTGCTGCAATGCACATCTGGCCTCTGCACAGCATACTGTATCTTGCTGCAATGCACATCTGCACAGCATACTGTATCTGGCTGCAATGCACATCTGGCCTCTGCACATCATACTGTATCTGGCTGCAATGCACATTTGGCCTCTGCACAGCATACTGTATCTTGCTGCAATGCACATCTGGCCTCTGCACAGCATACTGTATCTTGCTGCAATGCACATCTGGCCTCTGCACAGCATACTGTATCTTGCTGCAATGCACATCTGGCCTCTGCACAGCATACTGTATCTTGCTGCAATGCGCATCTGCACTCTTCACAGCATACTGTATCTGGCTGCAATGCACATCTGGCCTCTGCACAGCATACTGTATCTTGCTGCAATGCACATCTGAACTCTGGACAGCATACTGTATCTTGCTGCAATGCACATCTGGACTCTGCACAGCATACTGTATCTGGCTGCAATGCACATCTGGCCTCTGCACAGCATACTGTATCTGGCTGCAATGCACATCTGGCCTCTGCACAGCATACTGTATCTGGCTGCAATGCACATCTGGCCTCTGCACAGCATACTGTATCTGGCTGCAATGCACATCTGGCCTCTGCACAGCATACTGTATCTTGCTGCAGTGCACATCTGGCCTCTGCACAGCATGCTGTATCTTGCTGCAATGCACATCTGGCCTCTGCACAGCATGCTGCATCTTGCTGCAATGCACATCTGGACTCTGCACAGCATACTGTATCTTGCTGCAATGCACATCTGGACTCTGCACAGCATACTGTATCTTGCTGCAATGCACATCTGGCCTCTGCACAGCATACTGTTTCTGGCTGCGAAGCACATCTGGCCTCTGCACAGCATACTGTATCTTGCTGCAATGCACATCTGGCCTCTGCACAGCATACTGTATCTTGCTGCAGTGCACATCTGGCCTCTGCACTGCATACTGTATCTTGCTGCAGTGCACATCTGGCCTCTGCACAGCATACTGTATCTTGCTGCAATGCACATCTGGACTCTGCACAGCATACTGTATCTTGCTGCAATGCACATCTGGGCTCTGCACAGCATACTGTATCTTGCTGCAGTGCACATCTGGCCTCTGCACAGCATACTGTATCTTGCTGCAGTGCACATCTGGCCTCTGCACAGCATACTGTATCCTGCTGCAATGGACATCTGGCCTCTGCACAGCATACTGTATCTTGCTGCAATGCACATCTGTCCTCTGCACAGCATACTGTATCCTGCTGCAATGGACATCTGGCCTCTGCACAGCATACTGTATCTTGCTGCAATGCACATCTGGCCTCTGCACATCATACTGTATCTTGCTGCAATGCACATCTGGCATCTGCACAGCATACTGTATCTTGCTGCAATGCACATCTGGCCTCTGCACAGCATACTGTATCTTGCTGCAATGCACATCTGGCCTCTGCACAGCATACTGTATCTTGCTGCAATGCACATCTGCACTCTGCACAGTATACTGTATCTTGCTGCAATGCACATCTGGCCTCTGCACAGCATACTGTATCTGGCTGTAATGCACATCTGGCCTCTGCACAGCATACTGTATCTTGCTGCAATGCACATCTGGCCTCTGCACAGCATACTGTATCTTGCTGCAGTGCACATCTGGCCTCTGCACAGCATACAGTATCTGGCTGCAATGCACATCTGGCCTCTGCACAGCATACTGTATCTTGCTGCAATGCACATCTAGCCTCTGCACAGCATACTGTATCTGGCTGCAATGCACATCTGGCCTCTGCACAGCATACTGTATCTTGCTGCAATGCACATCTGGCCTCTGCACAGCATACTGTATCTTGCTGCAATGCACATCTGGCCTCTGGACAGCATACTGTATCTTGCTGCAATGCACATCTGGCCTCTGCACAGCATACTGTATCTTGCTGCAATGCACATCTGGCCTCTGCACAGCATACTGTATCTGGCTGCAATGCACATCTGGTCTTTGCACAGCATACTGTATCTTGCTGCAATGCACATCTGGCCTCTGCACAGCATACTGTATCTGGCTGCAATGCACATCTGGCCTCTGCACAGCATACTGTATCTGGCTGCAATGCACATCTGGCCTCTGCACAGCATACTGTATCTTGCTGCAATGCACATCTGGCCTCTGCACAGCATACTGTATCTGGCTGCAATGCACATCTGGGCTCTGCACAGCATACTGTATCTGGCTGCAATGCACATCTGGCCTCTGCACAGCATACTGTATCTGGCTGCAATGCACATCTGGCCTCTGCACAGCATACTGTATCTGGCTGCAATGCACATCTGGCCTCTGCACAGCATACTGTATCCTGCTGCAATGCACATCTGGACTCTGCACAGCATACTGTGGCTGCAATGCACATCTGGCCTCTGCACAGCATACTATCCTGCTGCAATGCACATCTGGACTCTGCACAGCATACTGTATCTGGCTGCAATGCACATCTGGCCTCTGCACAGCATACTGTATCCTGCTGCAATGCACATCTGGACTCTGCACAGCATACTGTATCTGGCTGCAATGCACATCTGGCCTCTGCACAGCATACTGTATCCTGCTGCAATGCACATCTGGCCTCTGCACAGCATACTGTATCTAGCTGCAATGCATATCTGGCCTCTGCACAGCATACTGTATCTTGCTGCACTGCACATCTGGCCTCTGCACAGCATACTGTATCTTGCTGCACTGCACATCTGGCCTCTGCACAGCATACTGTATCTTGCTGCTGTGCACATCTGGCCTCTGCACAGCATACTGTATCTTGCTGCTGTGCACATCTGGCCTCTGCACAGCATACTGTATCTGGCTGCAATGCACATCTGTCCTCTGCACGGCATACTGTATCCTGCTGCACTGCACATCTGGCCTCTGCACAGCATACTGTATCTTGCTGCAATGCACATCTGGCCTCTGCACAGCATACTGTATCTTGCTGCAATGCACATCTGGCCTCTGCACAGCATACTGTATCTGGCTGCAATGCACATCTGGCCTCTGCACAGCATACTGTATCTTGCTGCAATGCACATCTGGACTCTGCACAGCATACTGTATCTTGCTGCAATGCACATCTGGCCTCTGCACAGCATACTGTATCTTGCTGCACTGCACATCTGGCCTCTGCACAGCATACTGTATCTTGCTGCACTGCACATCTGGCCTCTGCACAGCATACTGTATCTTGCTGCTGTGCACATCTGGCCTCTGCACAGCATACTGTATCTTGCTGCTGTGCACATCTGGCCTCTGCACAGCATACTGTATCTGGCTGCAATGCACATCTGTCCTCTGCACGGCATACTGTATCCTGCTGCACTGCACATCTGGCCTCTGCACAGCATACTGTATCTTGCTGCAATGCACATCTGGTTTCTGCACAGCGTACTGCATCTAGCTGCAATGCACATCTAGCCTCTGCACAGTATACTGTATCTTGCTGCAATGCACATCTGGCCTCTGCACAGCATACTGTATCTTGCTGCAATGCACATCTGTCCTCTGCACAGCATACTGTATCTGGCTGCAATGCACATCTGGCCTCTGCACAGCATACTGTATCTGGCTGCAATGCACATCTGGCCTCTGCACAGCATACTGTATCTGGCTGCAATGCACATCTGGCCTCTGCACAGCATACTGTATCTTGCTGTAATGCACATCTGGCCTCTGCACAGCATACTGTATCTGGCTGCAATGCACATCTGGCCTCTGCACAGCATACTGTATCTTGCTGCAATGCATATCTGGCCTCTGCACAGCATACTGTATCTTGCTGCAATGCACATCTGGCCTCTGCACAGCATACTGTATCCTGCTGCACTGCACATCTGGCCTCTGCACAGCATACTGTATCTGGCTGCAATGCACATCTGGCCTCTGCACAGCATACTGTATCTTGCTGCAATGCACATCTGGCCTCTGCACAGCATACTGTATCTTGCTGCAATGCACATCTGGCCTCTGCACAGAATACTGTATCCTGCTGCACTGCACATCTGGCCTCTGCACAGCATACTGTATCTGGCTGCAATGCACATCTGGCCTCTGCACAGCATACTGTATCTGGCTGCAATGCACATCTGGCCTCTGCACAGCATACTGTATTTTGCTGCAATGCACATCTGGCCTCTGCACAGCATACTGTATCTGGCTGCAATGCACATCTGGCCTCTGCACAGCATACTGTATCTGGCTGCAATGCACATCTGGCCTCTGCACAGCATACTGTATCTTGCTGCAATGCACATCTGGCCTCTGCACAGCATACTGTATCTGGCTGCAATGCACATCTGGCCTCTGCACTGCATACTGTATCTGGCTGCAATGCACATCTGGCCTCTGCACAGCATACTGTATCTTGCTGCAATGCACATCTGGGCTCTGCACAGCATACAGTATCTGGCTGCAATGCACATCTGGCCTCTGCACAGCATACTGTATCTTGCTGCAATGCACATCTGGGCTCTGCACAGCATACTGTATCTGGCTGCAATGCACATCTGGCCTCTGCACAGCATACTGTATCTGGCTGCAATGCACATCTGGCCTCTGCACAGCATACTGTATCTGGCTGCAATGCACATCTGGCCTCTGCACAGCATACTGTATCTGGCTGCAATGCACATCTGGGCTCTGCACAGCATACTGTATCTGGCTGCAATGCACATCTGGCCTCTGCACAGCATACTGTATCTGGCTGCAATGCATATCTGGCCTCTGCACAGCATACTGTATCTGGCTGCAATGCACATCTGGGCTATGCACAGCATACTGTATCTGGCTGCAATGCACATCTGGGCTATGCACAGCATACTGTATCTGGCTGCAATGCACATCTGGCCTCTGCACAGCATACTGTATCTTGCTGCAATGCACATCTGGCCTCTGCACAGCATACTGTATCTGGCTGCAATGCACATCTGGACTCTGCACAGCATACTGTATCTGGCTGCAATGCACATCTGGTCTCTGCACAGCATACTGTATCTTGCTGCAATGCATATCTGGCCTCTGCACAGCATACTGTATCTTGCTGCAATGCACATCTGGCCTCTGCACAGCATACTGTATCTGGCTGTAATGCACATCTGGCCTCTGCTCAGCATACTGTATCTGGCTGCAATGCACATCTGGCCTCTGCACAGTATACTGTATCTTGCTGCAATGCACATCTGGCCTCTGCACAGCATACTGTATCTTGCTGCAATGCACATCTGGCCTCTGCACAGCATACTGTATCTGGCTGCAATGCACATCTGGCCTCTGCACAGCATACTGTATCTTGCTGCAATGCACATCTGGACTCTGCACGGTATACTGTATCTTGCTGCAATGCACATCTGCACTCTGCACAGCATACTGTATCTGGCTGCAATGCACATCTGGCCTCTGCACATCATACTGTATCTGGCTGCAATGCACATTTGGCCTCTGCACAGCATACTGTATCTTGCTGCAATGCACATCTGGCCTCTGCACAGCATACTGTATCTTGCTGCAATGCACATCTGGCCTCTGCACAGCATACTGTATCTTGCTGCAATGCACATCTGGCCTCTGCACAGCATACTGTATCTTGCTGCAATGCGCATCTGCACTCTTCACAGCATACTGTATCTGGCTGCAATGCACATCTGGCCTCTGCACAGCATACTGTATCTTGCTGCAATGCACATCTGAACTCTGGACAGCATACTGTATCTTGCTGCAATGCACATCTGGACTCTGCACAGCATACTGTATCTGGCTGCAATGCACATCTGGCCTCTGCACAGCATACTGTATCTGGCTGCAATGCACATCTGGCCTCTGCACAGCATACTGTATCTGGCTGCAATGCACATCTGGCCTCTGCACAGCATACTGTATCTGGCTGCAATGCACATCTGGCCTCTGCACAGCATACTGTATCTTGCTGCAGTGCACATCTGGCCTCTGCACAGCATGCTGTATCTTGCTGCAATGCACATCTGGCCTCTGCACAGCATGCTGCATCTTGCTGCAATGCACATCTGGACTCTGCACAGCATACTGTATCTTGCTGCAATGCACATCTGGACTCTGCACAGCATACTGTATCTTGCTGCAATGCACATCTGGCCTCTGCACAGCATACTGTTTCTGGCTGCGAAGCACATCTGGCCTCTGCACAGCATACTGTATCTTGCTGCAATGCACATCTGGCCTCTGCACAGCATACTGTATCTTGCTGCAGTGCACATCTGGCCTCTGCACTGCATACTGTATCTTGCTGCAGTGCACATCTGGCCTCTGCACAGCATACTGTATCTTGCTGCAATGCACATCTGGACTCTGCACAGCATACTGTATCTTGCTGCAATGCACATCTGGGCTCTGCACAGCATACTGTATCTTGCTGCAGTGCACATCTGGCCTCTGCACAGCATACTGTATCTTGCTGCAGTGCACATCTGGCCTCTGCACAGCATACTGTATCCTGCTGCAATGGACATCTGGCCTCTGCACAGCATACTGTATCTTGCTGCAATGCACATCTGGCCTCTGCACAGCATACTGTATCCTGCTGCAATGGACATCTGGCCTCTGCACAGCATACTGTATCTTGCTGCAATGCACATCTGGCCTCTGCACAGCATACTGTATCCTGCTGCAATGGACATCTGGCCTCTGCACAGCATACAGCAGAGTGAAGGCAGATAGCCGTAACGTACATGACTGAGGCAGTGATAGATCCAGGAAAGGGTTAAGGAGTAAGGGATGGGGGTTTTTACCTAAGGAATGTGGTGGTGGGCGAGCAGGAGGAGAGATGGGGGCAGGGGCCATATAAGAAATAGGTCCCATGTTAAGGTGTCATTCCTTTGTCCTGGACTTAAAGACTGAACAAGCAGTATGGATGCCTTGCTGAAGAGCGTTCAGGCCGCGGCTTTGACATGTAGGCCCGAATGGATTCAGGCCCAGCTAGACGAATTGCTGAAGAGTGCCCGGGATACAGCATCTGTCCCTTCTGAACTTTCTGAACATCAAACTCTAAGAAGATCAAGACCTCCTGAGAGACTAACTTCTGAAATGGCCAATAGGACTCACAATAGGATCATAAGTCCTTCCGTTACTTCTAGGAAAAGAGCAAAGCGCAGCACGGCCTCTGATCCTGCTTACAAACCAGGAAGGAAACTACAGAACCAGAATAACAAAGGACAGAGAAAAGAGCCCGACCATCTAACCAGAGAGACTCCAAGAAGTGCAAGGAGAAAGTCCAGCTCTACTGAGGTGCCAGCCAGAGAAGCAGCCACACAAGCTACAACTGACGTGACCACAGCCCACCATGAATCCATAGAACTTCCTCAACAAACTTTGTATCATTCTAGAGGACATCATACGGCCTCACCCCAGGAAATAAACCAACACGGGGGGATGGGCTTAGGACACACAACATTTCCGGATCCGGGTTCTCATTACACGAGGAGTGGTAGGAATCCAAAAAGACAACTGCGCAAAAGTACTTTAACCAGACAAAGACTTCATCGGCCGGCTCAGGATAGGAGTCCGGCAAGAAATCTACAGCTACAAGACTCAGCAGAGATTCCAGACAATGACTATGACACAGATAACGACTCCCCACTAGAGGGCAGCAGCACGCAGCACTTCAATAATGGAGGGGCTGTAGAGACTATAACTAATACGTCACGGACGGCTGGTCAACCTAGGACGCAGCCAGGTATTGGTGAGAACACTTTTTCTTGTCCTATATCTAGTGTAACAACACCTGTAATGAATCCAGTGGGCGCAGTTGGGGGTACAGTTCCCGGCAATGTAGGATGGGATCTTAATTCAGTAGTACAGCAATTAGTGTCCGGGGTTAAGGAGGCTTTGAGTCAGTCTAGCTTACCCATAACCTCTTCTCCTATTGCTGCATGGTGCGGGAATGGTCGCCGGACACCGGAGGTGGTAAGTCAGTCGTGTGCTGATCCAGACACACAGGAGGACGCAGTAATTTCACAAGGGGTTACATTATCTGATGCAGCAAAAGGAGAATTATATGTATGTTTTGAGGGTCCTCTAGGAATTCATTTGAAACAGGAGGTTAGGGAGAAGATTTGGGCCGACGAATATGTGGAAATATTTTCATTATTGCCCTTAGAAAAATATAACTTGGATAGAGTAAGGTTTGATGAGAGGAAAAGAGAGGAACAAGAAAGACGGTATTGTCTCATCCCCCAAACATTTAGCAATTGGTTCCATGCCTTTGCCATATTAGCAAGTGTAATAGGCCAAAAAACTCCTGAACATTGCTCTGCCTTATTTTGTTACATGAATTCTATCAGGGAGGCGCACCGTGTGTATGGAGGTTTAGCATGGCTGCGCTATGATGAGCAGTTTCGCCAACGAAAGGCTGGTCGCCAAGGGATTCGTTGGGATCACAAAGATATTAGTTTATGGATGCGTCTCATGACAGCGCCACGTGGGGTTAATCAGCCCTTTCAGGGCTATGTCGGCAGATCATCAGCAATCGGATTGTCGGCAGCAAACAGAAAAGGTTGCTGCTGGCAGTTCAATGATAGCCAGTGCAGATTCGGAAACACATGCAGGTACAGACATGAATGCAGCTTCTGTAGTGGAAACCATAGCCTATCAAAATGCTTTAAACGAAATAAAACCCCAACAGCAGAGATTAACCAAAAAGGGGGAAACCCCAATTAGACTCGGGGAGATGGTGGGCTATCTAAGCAGGTACCCAGATAGAAAAGCAGCACAATTGCTGGGGGAGGGTTTCTCAGAAGGTTTTAAGATCCCATCTACTTCAGGCCCATTAACCTGTTCTCGTAACCTTGCTTCAGCTTATACATATTCTCACATTGTCTCCACAAAACTAAACAAAGAAATTGACATGGGCCGCATGGCAGGCCCATTCCCCAAAATGCCAATAGAAAACTTAAGGGTCTCTCCATTGGGGGTGGTCCCAAAGAAGGAACCCAATAAGTTTAGGCTGATCCATCATCTGTCCTTCCCTCATGGAAGCTCAGTTAATGATGGAATCGATCAGGAACTTTGCACAGTCTCGTATACTTCATTTGATACAGCGATTGCATGGGTTCAGAAGTACGGCAGAGGAGCTTTAATGGCAAAAACAGACATTGAAGCTGCCTTTAGACTCCTACCAGTCCATCCAGAAAGCTTCCATCTCTTGGGTTGTCAGTGGCAGGGAAGGTTTTATGTAGACTTGTGTTTACCGATGGGCTGCTCCATCTCATGCTCCTTGTTTGAATCATTTAGCACATTTTTGGAGTGGGTAGTAAAGAAGGAAGCCGGCGTGCGTTCTGTCCTGCATTATCTAGATGATTTCCTATGTATTGGTCCACCAAAGTCATTTGTTTGTGCTTCATTATTGGCAGCGATTCAGTCGGTTTTTAAGTGTTTTGGAGTACCGTTAGCATCAGATAAAACAGAAGGCCCGTCTACACTTATCAAGTTTTTAGGAATTTTGATTGACAGTGAAGCAATGGAGTGCAGATTACCGGATGACAAGGTCAGTGATCTGCTGGAGGCAGTCAGAGAAGCTAGATCTCACCGTAAGATCAGATTAAAGGATCTACAATCGCTGTTAGGAAAAATGAACTTTGCGTGTCGCATTATTCCAATGGGTAGAGTTTTTTGTAGGCGCCTAGCTGCAGCTACCTCAGGCATAACCTTTCCACATCACTTTGTGCGGCTGGCTAGAACATTAAAGGACGATCTGGCGGTATGGGAACAGTTCTTAATGGAGTTTAATGGGAGGTCATTGTGGATCAGACCACCGGTTTCAAATTTTGATCTAGACATCCACACTGATGCAGCGGGGTCAACTGGTTTTGGTGCATATTGTTCTGGACAGTGGTGTGCAGATAGGTGGCCAGAGAGTTGGAGAAACAATGGGTTAACACGAAACTTAGTACTCCTTGAATTGTTCCCCATAGTGGTTGCTTGTGAAATTTGGTACAATATTTTCCAAAACCGAAAAGTGAGATTTCATTGTGATAACTTGGGAGTTGTAGAAGTCATCAACAAACAATCAGCTTCTTCCCTGCCTGTTGTTACGTTGCTGCGTCATCTAGTGCTGCGCTGTGTAAAGTCAAATTGTCAGATTACAGCTGTGCATGTCCCCGGTGTTTGCAATTCTGTGGCTGATGCTCTGTCTCGTTTTCAGTGGAACAGATTCCGTTCGTTAGCCCCGATGGCAGAGGTACAAGGCAAGAAGTGTCCGGATTTTCTGTGGTCACTGCCAGTGACACCGCATACGCTCTGATAGAACGGTCTGTGGGTGTAAGCACATGGCAGAGGTACCAGTCAGCATGGAGGGAATGGGAAGACTTGTGTGCTCTAGTGGCACATGATGCCAGGTTACATGACAATGTTTCCTTGTTGTTATTTTACATTAGCAGGGCCTTTGTGGACGGTACTTCATTGTCCAGTATTGATAGTAAAATGTCTGGATTAGCTTTTTGGTTTAAGTTGCACGACTTCACTGATTACACAAAGCATTTTTTAGTTAAGCAGGCCCTAAAGGGTTACAGGAAAAGTTGTAAGAAGACCAGAGATAAACGGCGTCCGATTTCTTTCCAGTTATTGCAGCAGATACTGAGTGTACGAGGCCGAGTCTGGAGCAGTCCCTTTGAAGTGTTTCTCTTTAGTTGTGCATTCACACTGGCCTTTTTTGGCGCTTTTAGAATCAGCGAGTTGGTGGCGAGTAGCTCCACCAGAAGTGGGGGTCTACAAGACGAGGACGTGCATCAGTACACAGACAGAGGGGGCCTACAAGACGAGGACGTGCATCAGTACACAGACAGATTAGAATGTTTTCTGGCAAAGTCAAAAACTGATCAACAGGGTAGAGGAAAATGGATCACATTGTTTCCTTTAAGCGGGTCCAGGGCCTGCCCGGTCATCTGTTTTAGAAACTATGTCTCAAGAAGGCCAAATATCCAAGGTTCATTACTAATTCATGAGGATTGTAAGTCATTGTCACAATTTCAATTCACAGCAATTCTTAAAAAATGCCTGACAATATTGGGAGAGTCTCCAAACGCATTCACTTCACACTCATTTAGGATAGGAGCAGCCACAGAAGCTGCTAGATGGGGCTTAGAGCCTGACATAGTTAAAAAAATCGGGAGATGGGAATCGAGCAGATTTAAGAGTTACATTCGATTACATTTATTATAAATGGCGTACATGTATATATATGTGTACATTGTGGTAACCTTATAGTAGTTGTGTCTTCATTTAGACAATTGTGTGATAATTGTGTTTTTGTTTTTTGTTTTAGCTGAGCAGCAATGCCTGGTTTGGATCATGGGACATTCATTTGTTTTTTGGGGGGCCTTACGTGCAGCAGTCAGGCCTAATGGCAAACAGTTGGGGTTGCCCAGTTCCTTGGCACGGGTGACATGGATAGGAAAGAGGGGAATGCAGTGGCATCAGCTGTTAAAAGAAATCCAGTATCATGTGCAGTTCTATCGCCCCCCGGACGTCTTACTTATCCATTTAGGTGGTAATGATTTAGCAATAAGAACATCAAGACATTTAGTTAGGAACATAAAGCTTGATATGTTGAATTTATGGAGGTCTTACCCAGAAACAGTGGTGGTCTGGTCGGATATAGTAGCTAGACAAATGTGGAGAACAGCGCGATCAGTGGCTCGCATCAATAATACAAGGATAAAGGTTAATAAAAAAAATAACAAAATTTGTGTTGGAAAACGGAGGGGTGGCCATACGTCACCAGATGCTGGAAAATACAAAGGAAAATTTTTGGAGAGATGATAAGGTACATCTTAATGACATTGGCATTGATATATGGATGTTGGGAATACAAGAAGGAGTAGAACGAGCCATTAAGTTGTGGAGGAACTCACTCTTGTAAGGTGTCACAAGAGCGAGTCTTGGCGGGATGTGGTTGTTTAAACCCCCTCTTTGTTGGTTGGAGAATTATGTTTTTAATGGGGTCCCTGGGCCAGAGCTCAGCGGACAGTGGAATATGGGTCCCTGGGGAGGAGCTCAGTGGACAGTGGAATAGATGGGTCCCTGGGGAGGAGCTCAGCGGACACAAGGAAAATGATCAAGGGGTATACCCAGATTCCCCCTTGAGCTAGGTGTACACGGCGGAGGGGGATATGGGGCTGGGATTTATAACAACCACATCTCTGGGCCGATAATCTTGTTTTTTCTTATTGATGTTTTTTCTTATTAAAATAAAGGGCTGCTGTGGCCAAAATTTTAATCCATGTCACGCAGTGTGTGGTGTCTTATTTATTAGATTACCAGGAGCGCAATTCACTAGTCCATCAGTCAAGCAGAGTGAAGGCAGATAGCCGTAACGTACATGACTGAGGCAGTGATAGATCCAGGAAAGGGTTAAGGAGTAAGGGATGGGGGTTTTTACCTAAGGAATGTGGTGGTGGGCGAGCAGGAGGAGAGATGGGGGCAGGGGCCATATAAGAAATAGGTCCCATGTTAAGGTGTCATTCCTTTGTCCTGGACTTAAAGACTGAACAAGCAGTTGTCCCACCCACCCTCCCTATAATAAAGGGAAATGTATCAATATCAGGACTTTGCAACACTGTCAATATTCTAACAATGTTATTGGTATTCAACATCATCGGTATTTTATCAACATTATTAGTATTGTATCGTATTGTATCAATTGTTATCAGTAATGTATCCAAATTGACAATGTCATATCAACATATTAATATTGTATTAACATTTTAATATTGTATGTTACAGCAGCATTTGGCGGCGGCGGGATGTGGTTGTTTAAACCCCCTCTTTGTTGGTTGGAGAATTATGTTTTTAATGGGGTCCCTGGGCCAGAGCTCAGCGGACAGTGGAATATGGGTCCCTGGGGAGGAGCTCAGTGGACAGTGGAATAGATGGGTCCCTGGGGAGGAGCTCAGCGGACACAAGGAAAATGATCAAGGGGTATACCCAGATTCCCCCTTGAGCTAGGTGTACACGGCGGAGGGGGATATGGGGCTGGGATTTATAACAACCACATCTCTGGGCCGATAATCTTGTTTTTTCTTATTGATGTTTTTTCTTATTAAAATAAAGGGCTGCTGTGGCCAAAATTTTAATCCATGTCACGCAGTGTGTGGTGTCTTATTTATTAGATTACCAGGAGCGCAATTCACTAGTCCATCAGTCATGTATCTTGCTGCAATGCACATCTGGCCTCTGCACATCATACTGTATCTTGCTGCAATGCACATCTGGCATCTGCACAGCATACTGTATCTTGCTGCAATGCACATCTGGCCTCTGCACAGCATACTGTATCTTGCTGCAATGCACATCTGGCCTCTGCACAGCATACTGTATCTTGCTGCAATGCACATCTGCACTCTGCACAGTATACTGTATCTTGCTGCAATGCACATCTGGCCTCTGCACAGCATACTGTATCTGGCTGTAATGCACATCTGGCCTCTGCACAGCATACTGTATCTTGCTGCAATGCACATCTGGCCTCTGCACAGCATACTGTATCTTGCTGCAGTGCACATCTGGCCTCTGCACAGCATACAGTATCTGGCTGCAATGCACATCTGGCCTCTGCACAGCATACTGTATCTTGCTGCAATGCACATCTAGCCTCTGCACAGCATACTGTATCTGGCTGCAATGCACATCTGGCCTCTGCACAGCATACTGTATCTTGCTGCAATGCACATCTGGCCTCTGCACAGCATACTGTATCTTGCTGCAATGCACATCTGGCCTCTGGACAGCATACTGTATCTTGCTGCAATGCACATCTGGCCTCTGCACAGCATACTGTATCTTGCTGCAATGCACATCTGGCCTCTGCACAGCATACTGTATCTGGCTGCAATGCACATCTGGTCTTTGCACAGCATACTGTATCTTGCTGCAATGCACATCTGGCCTCTGCACAGCATACTGTATCTGGCTGCAATGCACATCTGGCCTCTGCACAGCATACTGTATCTGGCTGCAATGCACATCTGGCCTCTGCACAGCATACTGTATCTTGCTGCAATGCACATCTGGCCTCTGCACAGCATACTGTATCTGGCTGCAATGCACATCTGGGCTCTGCACAGCATACTGTATCTGGCTGCAATGCACATCTGGCCTCTGCACAGCATACTGTATCTGGCTGCAATGCACATCTGGCCTCTGCACAGCATACTGTATCTGGCTGCAATGCACATCTGGCCTCTGCACAGCATACTGTATCCTGCTGCAATGCACATCTGGACTCTGCACAGCATACTGTGGCTGCAATGCACATCTGGCCTCTGCACAGCATACTATCCTGCTGCAATGCACATCTGGACTCTGCACAGCATACTGTATCTGGCTGCAATGCACATCTGGCCTCTGCACAGCATACTGTATCCTGCTGCAATGCACATCTGGACTCTGCACAGCATACTGTATCTGGCTGCAATGCACATCTGGCCTCTGCACAGCATACTGTATCCTGCTGCAATGCACATCTGGCCTCTGCACAGCATACTGTATCTAGCTGCAATGCATATCTGGCCTCTGCACAGCATACTGTATCTTGCTGCACTGCACATCTGGCCTCTGCACAGCATACTGTATCTTGCTGCACTGCACATCTGGCCTCTGCACAGCATACTGTATCTTGCTGCTGTGCACATCTGGCCTCTGCACAGCATACTGTATCTTGCTGCTGTGCACATCTGGCCTCTGCACAGCATACTGTATCTGGCTGCAATGCACATCTGTCCTCTGCACGGCATACTGTATCCTGCTGCACTGCACATCTGGCCTCTGCACAGCATACTGTATCTTGCTGCAATGCACATCTGGCCTCTGCACAGCATACTGTATCTTGCTGCAATGCACATCTGGCCTCTGCACAGCATACTGTATCTGGCTGCAATGCACATCTGGCCTCTGCACAGCATACTGTATCTTGCTGCAATGCACATCTGGACTCTGCACAGCATACTGTATCTTGCTGCAATGCACATCTGGCCTCTGCACAGCATACTGTATCTTGCTGCACTGCACATCTGGCCTCTGCACAGCATACTGTATCTTGCTGCACTGCACATCTGGCCTCTGCACAGCATACTGTATCTTGCTGCTGTGCACATCTGGCCTCTGCACAGCATACTGTATCTTGCTGCTGTGCACATCTGGCCTCTGCACAGCATACTGTATCTGGCTGCAATGCACATCTGTCCTCTGCACGGCATACTGTATCCTGCTGCACTGCACATCTGGCCTCTGCACAGCATACTGTATCTTGCTGCAATGCACATCTGGTTTCTGCACAGCGTACTGCATCTAGCTGCAATGCACATCTAGCCTCTGCACAGTATACTGTATCTTGCTGCAATGCACATCTGGCCTCTGCACAGCATACTGTATCTTGCTGCAATGCACATCTGTCCTCTGCACAGCATACTGTATCTGGCTGCAATGCACATCTGGCCTCTGCACAGCATACTGTATCTGGCTGCAATGCACATCTGGCCTCTGCACAGCATACTGTATCTGGCTGCAATGCACATCTGGCCTCTGCACAGCATACTGTATCTTGCTGTAATGCACATCTGGCCTCTGCACAGCATACTGTATCTGGCTGCAATGCACATCTGGCCTCTGCACAGCATACTGTATCTTGCTGCAATGCATATCTGGCCTCTGCACAGCATACTGTATCTTGCTGCAATGCACATCTGGCCTCTGCACAGCATACTGTATCCTGCTGCACTGCACATCTGGCCTCTGCACAGCATACTGTATCTGGCTGCAATGCACATCTGGCCTCTGCACAGCATACTGTATCTTGCTGCAATGCACATCTGGCCTCTGCACAGCATACTGTATCTTGCTGCAATGCACATCTGGCCTCTGCACAGAATACTGTATCCTGCTGCACTGCACATCTGGCCTCTGCACAGCATACTGTATCTGGCTGCAATGCACATCTGGCCTCTGCACAGCATACTGTATCTGGCTGCAATGCACATCTGGCCTCTGCACAGCATACTGTATCTTGCTGCAATGCACATCTGGCCTCTGCACAGCATACTGTATCTGGCTGCAATGCACATCTGGCCTCTGCACAGCATACTGTATCTGGCTGCAATGCACATCTGGCCTCTGCACAGCATACTGTATCTTGCTGCAATGCACATCTGGCCTCTGCACAGCATACTGTATCTGGCTGCAATGCACATCTGGCCTCTGCACTGCATACTGTATCTGGCTGCAATGCACATCTGGCCTCTGCACAGCATACTGTATCTTTCTGCAATGCACATCTGGGCTCTGCACAGCATACTGTATCTGGCTGCAATGCACATCTGGCCTCTGCACAGCATACTGTATCTTGCTGCAATGCACATCTGGGCTCTGCACAGCATACTGTATCTGGCTGCAATGCACATCTGGCCTCTGCACAGCATACTGTATCTGGCTGCAATGCACATCTGGCCTCTGCACAGCATACTGTATCTGGCTGCAATGCACATCTGGCCTCTGCACAGCATACTGTATCTGGCTGCAATGCACATCTGGGCTGTGCACAGCATACTGTATCTGGCTGCAATGCACATCTGGCCTCTGCACAGCATACTGTATCTGGCTGCAATGCATATCTGGCCTCTGCACAGCATACTGTATCTGGCTGCAATGCACATCTGGGCTATGCACAGCATACTGTATCTGGCTGCAATGCACATCTGGGCTATGCACAGCATACTGTATCTGGCTGCAATGCACATCTGGCCTCTGCACAGCATACTGTATCTTGCTGCAATGCACATCTGGCCTCTGCACAGCATACTGTATCTGGCTGCAATGCACATCTGGACTCTGCACAGCATACTGTATCTGGCTGCAATGCACATCTGGTCTCTGCACAGCATACTGTATCTTGCTGCAATGCATATCTGGCCTCTGCACAGCATACTGTATCTTGCTGCAATGCACATCTGGCCTCTGCACAGCATACTGTATCTGGCTGTAATGCACATCTGGCCTCTGCTCAGCATACTGTATCTGGCTGCAATGCACATCTGGCCTCTGCACAGTATACTGTATCTTGCTGCAATGCACATCTGGCCTCTGCACAGCATACTGTATCTTGCTGCAATGCACATCTGGCCTCTGCACAGCATACTGTATCTGGCTGCAATGCACATCTGGCCTCTGCACAGCATACTGTATCTTGCTGCAATGCACATCTGGACTCTGCACGGTATACTGTATCTTGCTGCAATGCACATCTGCACTCTGCACAGCATACTGTATCTGGCTGCAATGCACATCTGGCCTCTGCACAGTACACATCTGGCCTCTGCACAGCATACTGTATCTGGCTGCACTGCACATCTGGCCTCTGCACAGCGTACTGTATCTTGCTGCAATGCACATCTGGCCTCTGCACAGCATACTGTATCTGGCTGCACTGCACATCTGGCCTCTGCACAGCATACTGTATCTTGCTGCAATGCACATCTGGCCTCTGCACAGCATACTGTATCTGGCTGCAATGCACATCTGGCCTCTGCACAGCATACTGTATCTTGCTGCAATGCACATCTGGACTCTGCACATCATACTGTATCTTGCTGCAATGCACATCTGGCCTCTGCACAGCATACTGTATCTTGCTGCAATGCACATCTGGACTCTGCACAGCATACTGTATCTGGCTGCATTGCACATCTGGGCTCTGCACAGCATACTGTATCTTGCTGCAATGCACATCTGGCCTCTGCACAGCATACTGTATCTGGCTGCAATGCACATCTGGCCTCTGCACAGCATACTGTATCTTGCTGCAATGCACATCTGGCCTCTGCACAGTATACTGTATCTTGCTGCAATGCACATCTGGCCTCTGCACAGCATACTGTATCTTGCTGCATTGCACATCTGGCCTCTGCACAGCATACTGTATCTTGCTGCAATGCACATCTGTCCTCTGCACAGCATACTGTATCTGGCTGCAATGCACATCTGGCCTCTGCACAGCATACTGTATCTTGCTGCAATGCACATCTGGCCTCTGCACAGCATACTGTATCTTGCTGCAATGCACATCTGGCCTCTGCACAGCATACTGTATCTTGCTGCAATGCACATCTGGCCTCTGCACAGCATACTGTATCTGGCTGCAATGCACATCTGGCCTCTGCACAGCATACTGTATCTGGCTGCAATGCACATCTGGCCTCTGCACAGCATACTGTATCTTGCTGCAATGCACATCTGGCCTCTGCACAGCATACTGTATCTGGCTGCAATGCACATCTGGCCTCTGCACAGCATACTGTATCTGGCTGCAATGCACATCTGGCCTCTGCACAGTATACTGTATCTTGCTGCAATGCACATCTGGCCTCTGCACAGTATACTGTATCTGGCTGCAATGCACATCTGGCCTCTGCCCAGCATACTGTATCTGGCTGCAATGCACATCTGGCCTCTGCACTGCATACTGTATCTTGCTGCAATGCACATCTGGCCTCTGCACAGTATACTGTATCTTGCTGCAATGCACATCTGGCCTCTGCACAGTATACTGTATCTTGCTGCAATGCACATCTGGCCTCTGCACAGCATACTGTATCTTGCTGCAATGCACATCTGGGCTCTGCACAGCATACTGTATCTTGCTGCAATGCACATCTGGCCTCTGCACAGCATACTGTATCTGGCTGCAATGCACATCTGGCCTCTGCACAGCATACTGTATCTGGCTGCAATGCACATCTGGCCTCTGCACAGCATACTGTATCTTGCTGCAATGCACATCTGGCCTCTGCACAGCATACTGTATCTTGCTGCAATGCACATCTGGCCTCTGCACAGCATACTGTATCTGGCTGCAATGCACATCTGGGCTCTGCACAGCATACTGTATCTTGCTGCAATGCACATCTGGGCTCTGCACAGCATACTGTATCTGGCTGCAATGCACATCTGGCCTCTGCACAGCATATTGTATCTGGCTGCAATGCACATCTGGCCTCTGCACAGCATACTGTATCTTGCTGCAATGCACATCTGGGCTCTGCACAGCATACTGTATCTGGCTGCAATGCACATCTCGCCTCTGCACAGCATACTGTATCTGGCTGCAATGCACATCTGGCCTCTGCACAGCATACTGTATCTGGCTGCAATGCACATCTGCACTCTGCACAGCATACTGTATCTTGCTGCAATGCACATCTGGCCTCTGCACAGCATACTGTATCTTGCTGCAGTGCACATCTGGCCTCTGCACAGCATACTGTATCTGGCTGCAATGCACATCTGGCCTCTGCACAGCATACTGTATCTTGCTGCAATGCACATCTGGCCTCTGCACAGCATACTGTATCTTGCTGCAATGCACATCTGGCCTCTGCACAGCATACTGTATCTTGCTGCAATGCACATCTGGCCTCTGCACAGCATACTGTATCTTGCTGCATTGCACATCTGGCCTCTGCACAGCATACTGTATCTTGCTGCAATGCACATCTGTCCTCTGCACAGCATACTGTATCTGGCTGCAATGCACATCTGGCCTCTGCACAGCATACTGTATCTTGCTGCAATGCACATCTGGCCTCTGTACAGTATACTGTATCTTGCTGCAATGCACATCTGGCCTCTGCACAGCATACTGTATCTTGCTGCAATGCACATCTGGCCTCTGCACAGCATACTGTATCTGGCTGCAATGCACATCTGGCCTCTGCACAGCATACTGTATCTGGCTGCAATGCACATCTGGCCTCTGCACAGCATACTGTATCTGGCTGCAATGCACATCTGGCCTCTGCACAGCATACTGTATCTGGCTGCAATGCACATCTGGCCTCTGCACAGCATACTGTATCTGGCTGCAATGCACATCTGGCCTCTGCACAGTATACTGTATCTTGCTGCAATGCACATCTGGCCTCTGCACAGTATACTGTATCTGGCTGCAATGCACATCTGGCCTCTGCACAGCATACTGTATCTGGCTGCAATGCACATCTGGCCTCTGCACTGCATACTGTATCTTGCTGCAATGCACATCTGGCCTCTGCACAGTATACTGTATCTTGCTGCAATGCACATCTGGCCTCTGCACAGTATACTGTATCTTGCTGCAATGCACATCTGGCCTCTGCACAGCATACTGTATCTTGCTGCAATGCACATCTGGGCTCTGCACAGCATACTGTATCTTGCTGCAATGCACATCTGGCCTCTGCACAGCATACTGTATCTGGCTGCAATGCACATCTGGCCTCTGCACAGCATACTGTATCTGGCTGCAATGCACATCTGGCCTCTGCACAGCATACTGTATCTTGCTGCAATGCACATCTGGCCTCTGCACAGCATACTGTATCTTGCTGCAATGCACATCTCGCCTCTGCACAGCATACTGTATCTGGCTGCAATGCACATCTGGGCTCTGCACAGCATACTGTATCTTGCTGCAATGCACATCTGGGCTCTGCACAGCATACTGTATCTGGCTGCAATGCACATCTGGCCTCTGCACAGCATACTGTATCTGGCTGCAATGCACATCTGGCCTCTGCACAGCATACTGTATCTTGCTGCAATGCACATCTGGGCTCTGCACAGCATACTGTATCTGGCTGCAATGCACATCTGGCCTCTGCACAGCATACTGTATCTGGCTGCAATGCACATCTGGCCTCTGCACAGCATACTGTATCTGGCTGCAATGCACATCTGCACTCTGCACAGCATACTGTATCTTGCTGCAATGCACATCTGGCCTCTGCACAGCATACTGTATCTTGCTGCAGTGCACATCTGGCCTCTGCACAGCATACTGTATCTGGCTGCAATGCACATCTGGCCTCTGCACAGCATACTGTATCTTGCTGCAATGCACATCTGGCCTCTGCACAGCATACTGTATCTTGCTGCAATGCACATCTGGACTCTGCACAGCATACTGTATCTTGCTGCAATGCACATCTGGACTCTGCACAGCATACTGTATCTGGCTGCAGTGCACATCTGGCCTCTGCACAGCATACTGTATCTGGCTGCAATGCACATCTGGCCTCTGCACAGCATACTGTATCTTGCTGCAATGCACATCTGGCCTCTGCACAGCATACTGTATCTGGCTGCAATGCACATCTGGCCTCTGCACAGCATACTGTATCTTGCTGCAATGCACATCTGGCCTCTGCACAGCATACTGTATCCTGCTGCACTGCACATCTGGCCTCTGCACAGCATACTGTATCTGGCTGCAATGCACATCTGGCCTCTGCACAGCATACTGTATCTGGCTGCAATGCACATCTGGCCTCTGCACAGCATACTGTATCTTGCTGCAATGCACATCTGGCCTCTGCACAGCATACTGTATCTGGCTGCAATGCACATCTGGCCTCTGCACAGCATACTGTATCTGGCTGCAATGCACATCTGGCCTCTGCACAGCATACTGTATCTTGCTGCAATGCACATCTGGCCTCTGCACAGCATACTGTATCTGGCTGCAATGCACATCTGGCCTCTGCACTGCATACTGTATCTGGCTGCAATGCACATCTGGCCTCTGCACAGCATACTGTATCTTGCTGCAATGCACATCTGGGCTCTGCACAGCATACTGTATCTGGCTGCAATGCACATCTGGCCTCTGCACAGCATACTGTATCTTGCTGCAATGCACATCTGGGCTCTGCACAGCATACTGTATCTGGCTGCAATGCACATCTGGCCTCTGCACAGTATACTGTATCTTGCTGCAATGCACATCTGGCCTCTGCACAGTATACTGTATCTGGCTGCAATGCACATCTGGCCTCTGCACAGCATACTGTATCTGGCTGCAATGCACATCTGGCCTCTGCACTGCATACTGTATCTTGCTGCAATGCACATCTGGCCTCTGCACAGTATACTGTATCTTGCTGCAATGCACATCTGGCCTCTGCACAGTATACTGTATCTTGCTGCAATGCACATCTGGCCTCTGCACAGCATACTGTATCTTGCTGCAATGCACATCTGGTCTCTGCACAGCATACTGTATCTTGCTGCAATGCACATCTGGCCTCTGCACAGCATACTGTATCTGGCTGCAATGCACATCTGGCCTCTGCACAGCATACTGTATCTGGCTGCAATGCACATCTGGCCTCTGCACAGCATACTGTATCTTGCTGCAATGCACATCTAGCCTCTGCACAGCATACTGTATCTTGCTGCAATGCACATCTGGCCTCTGCACAGCATACTGTATCTGGCTGCAATGCACATCTGGGCTCTGCACAGCATACTGTATCTTGCTGCAATGCACATCTGGGCTCTGCACAGCATACTGTATCTGGCTGCAATGCACATCTGGCCTCTGCACAGCATACTGTATCTGGCTGCAATGCACATCTGGCCTCTGCACAGCATACTGTATCTTGCTGCAATGCACATCTGGGCTCTGCACAGCATACTGTATCTGGCTGCAATGCACATCTGGCCTCTGCACAGCATACTGTATCTGGCTGCAATGCACATCTGGCCTCTGCACAGCATACTGTATCTGGCTGCAATGCACATCTGCACTCTGCACAGCATACTGTATCCTGCTGCAATGCACATCTGGCCTCTGCACAGCATACTGTATCTTGCTGCAGTGCACATCTGGCCTCTGCACAGCATACTGTATCTGGCTGCAATGCACATCTGGCCTCTGCACAGCATACTGTATCTTGCTGCAATGCACATCTGGCCTCTGCACAGCATACTGTATCTTGCTGCAATGCACATCTGGACTCTGCACAGCATACTGTATCTTGCTGCAATGCACATCTGGACTCTGCACAGCATACTGTATCTGGCTGCAGTGCACATCTGGCCTCTGCACAGCATACTGTATCTGGCTGCAATGCACATCTGGCCTCTGCACAGCATACTGTATCTTGCTGCAATGCACATCTGGCCTCTGCACAGCATACTGTATCTGGCTGCAATGCACATCTGGCCTCTGCACAGCATACTGTATCTTGCTGCAATGCACATCTGGCCTCTGCACAGCATACTGTATCCTGCTGCACTGCACATCTGGCCTCTGCACAGCATACTGTATCTGGCTGCAATGCACATCTGGCCTCTGCACAGCATACTGTATCTGGCTGCAATGCACATCTGGCCTCTGCACAGCATACTGTATCTTGCTGCAATGCACATCTGGCCTCTGCACAGAATACTGTATCTGGCTGCAATGCACATCTGGCCTCTGCACAGCATACTGTATCTGGCTGCAATGCACATCTGGCCTCTGCACAGCATACTGTATCTTGCTGCAATGCACATCTGGCCTCTGCACAGCATACTTTATCTGGCTGCAATGCACATCTGGCCTCTGCACTGCATACTGTATCTGGCTGCAATGCACATCTGGCCTCTGCACAGCATACTGTATCTTGCTGCAATGCACATCTGGGCTCTGCACAGCATACTGTATCTGGCTGCAATGCACATCTGGCCTCTGCACAGCATACTGTATCTTGCTGCAATGCACATCTGGGCTCTGCACAGCATACTGTATCTGGCTGCAATACACATCTGGCCTCTGCACAGCATACTGTATCTGGCTGCAATGCACATCTGGCCTCTGCACAGCATACTGTATCTGGCTGCAATGCACATCTGGCCTCTGCACAGCATACTGTATCTGGCTGCAATGCACATCTGGCCTCTGCACAGCATACTGTATCTGGCTGCAATGCACATCTGGCCTCTGCACAGCATACTGTCTCTGGCTGCAATGCATATCTGGCCTCTGCACAGCATACTGTATCTGGCTGCAATGCACATCTGGGCTCTGCACAGCATACTGTATCTGGCTGCAATGCACATCTGGCCTCTGCACAGCATACTGTATCTGGCTGCAATGCACATCTGGCCTCTGCACAGCATACTGTATCTTGCTGCAATGCACATCTGGCCTCTGCACAGCATACTGTATCTGGCTGCAATGCACATCTGGACTCTGCACAGCATACTGTATCTGGCTGCAATGCACATCTGGTCTCTGCACAGCATACTGTATCTTGCTGCAATGCATATCTGGCCTCTGCACAGCATACTGTATCTTGCTGCAATGCACATCTGGCCTCTGCACAGCATACTGTATCTGGCTGTAATGCACATCTGGCCTCTGCTCAGCATACTGTATCTGGCTGCAATGCACATCTGGCCTCTGCACAGTATACTGTATCTTGCTGCAATGCACATCTGGCCTCTGCACAGCATACTGTATCTTGCTGCAATGCACATCTGGCCTCTGCACAGCATACTGTATCTGGCTGCAATGCACATCTGGCCTCTGCACAGCATACTGTATCTTGCTGCAATGCACATCTGGACTCTGCACAGTATACTGTATCTTGCTGCAATGCACATCTGCACTCTGCACAGCATACTGTATCTGGCTGCAATGCACATCTGGCCTCTGCACAGCATACTGTATCTGGCTGCACTGCACATCTGGCCTCTGCACAGCGTACTGTATCTTGCTGCAATGCACATCTGGCCTCTGCACAGCATACTGTATCTGGCTGCACTGCACATCTGGCCTCTGCACAGCATACTGTATCTTGCTGCAATGCACATCTGGCCTCTGCACAGCATACTGTATCTGGCTGCAATGCACATCTGGCCTCTGCACAGCATACTGTATCTTGCTGCAATGCACATCTGGACTCTGCACAGCATACTGTATCTTGCTGCAGTGCACATCTGGCCTCTGCACAGCATACTGTATCTGGCTGCAATGCACATCTGGACTCTGCACAGCATACTGTATCTGGCTGCACTGCACATCTGGGCTCTGCACAGCATACTGTATCTTGCTGCAATGCACATCTGGCCTCTGCACAGCATACTGTATCTGGCTGCAATGCACATCTGGCCTCTGCACAGCATACTGTATCTTGCTGCAATGCACATCTGGCCTCTGCACAGCATACTGTATCCTGCTGCACTGCACATCTGGCCTCTGCACAGCATACTGTATCTGGCTGCAATGCACATCTGGCCTCTGCACAGCATACTGTATCTGGCTGCAATGCACATCTGGCCTCTGCACAGCATACTGTATCTTGCTGCAATGCACATCTGGCCTCTGCACAGAATACTGTATCTGGCTGCAATGCACATCTGGCCTCTGCACAGCATACTGTATCTGGCTGCAATGCACATCTGGCCGCTGCACAGCATACTGTATCTTGCTGCAATGCACATCTGGCCTCTGCACAGCATACTGTATCTGGCTGCAATGCACATCTGGCCTCTGCACTGCATACTGTATCTGGCTGCAATGCACATCTGGCCTCTGCACAGCATACTGTATCTTGCTGCAATGCACATCTGGGCTCTGCACAGCATACTGTATCTGGCTGCAATGCACATCTGGCCTCTGCACAGCATACTGTATCTTGCTGCAATGCACATCTGGGCTCTGCACAGCATACTGTATCTGGCTGCAATACACATCTGGCCTCTGCACAGCATACTGTATCTGGCTGCAATGCACATCTGGCCTCTGCACAGCATACTGTATCTGGCTGCAATGCACATCTGGCCTCTGCACAGCATACTGTATCTGGCTGCAATGCACATCTGGCCTCTGCACAGCATACTGTATCTGGCTGCAATGCACATCTGGCCTCTGCACAGCATACTGTCTCTGGCTGCAATGCATATCTGGCCTCTGCACAGCATACTGTATCTGGCTGCAATGCACATCTGGGCTCTGCACAGCATACTGTATCTGGCTGCAATGCACATCTGGCCTCTGCACAGCATACTGTATCTGGCTGCAATGCACATCTGGCCTCTGCACAGCATACTGTATCTTGCTGCAATGCACATCTGGCCTCTGCACAGCATACTGTATCTGGCTGCAATGCACATCTGGACTCTGCACAGCATACTGTATCTGGCTGCAATGCACATCTGGTCTCTGCACAGCATACTGTATCTTGCTGCAATGCATATCTGGCCTCTGCACAGCATACTGTATCTTGCTGCAATGCACATCTGGCCTCTGCACAGCATACTGTATCTGGCTGTAATGCACATCTGGCCTCTGCTCAGCATACTGTATCTGGCTGCAATGCACATCTGGCCTCTGCACAGTATACTGTATCTTGCTGCAATGCACATCTGGCCTCTGCACAGCATACTGTATCTTGCTGCAATGCACATCTGGCCTCTGCACAGCATACTGTATCTGGCTGCAATGCACATCTGGCCTCTGCACAGCATACTGTATCTTGCTGCAATGCACATCTGGACTCTGCACAGTATACTGTATCTTGCTGCAATGCACATCTGCACTCTGCACAGCATACTGTATCTGGCTGCAATGCACATCTGGCCTCTGCACAGCATACTGTATCTGGCTGCACTGCACATCTGGCCTCTGCACAGCGTACTGTATCTTGCTGCAATGCACATCTGGCCTCTGCACAGCATACTGTATCTGGCTGCACTGCACATCTGGCCTCTGCACAGCATACTGTATCTGGCTGCAATGCACATCTGGCCTCTGCACAGCATACTGTATCTGGCTGCAATGCACATCTGGCCTCTGCACAGCATACTGTATCTTGCTGCAATGCACATCTGGACTCTGCACAGCATACTGTATCTTGCTGCAGTGCACATCTGGCCTCTGCACAGCATACTGTATCTGGCTGCAATGCACATCTGGACTCTGCACAGCATACTGTATCTGGCTGCACTGCACATCTGGGCTCTGCACAGCATACTGTATCTTGCTGCAATGCACATCTGGCCTCTGCACAGCATACTGTATCTGGCTGCAATGCACATCTGGCCTCTGCACAGCATACTGTATCTTGCTGCAATGCACATCTGTCCTCTGCACAGTATACTGTATCTTGCTGCAATGCACATCTGGCCTCTGCACAGCATACTGTATCTTGGTGCAATGCACATCTGGCCTCTGCACAGCATACTGTATCTTGCTGCAATGCACATCTGTCCTCTGCACAGCATACTGTATCTGGCTGCAATGCACATCTGGCCTCTGCACAGCATACTGTATCTTGCTGCAATGCACATCTGGCCTCTGCACAGTATACTGTATCTTGCTGCAATGCACATCTGGCCTCTGCACAGCATACTATATTTTGCTGCAATGCACATCTGGCCTCTGCACAGCATACTGTATCTGGCTGCAATGCACATCTGGCCTCTGCACAGCATACTGTATCTGGCTGCAATGCACATCTGGCCTCTGCACAGCATACTGTATCTTGCTGCAATGCACATCTGGCCTCTGCACAGCATACTGTATCTGGCTGCAATGCACATCTGGCCTCTGCACAGCATACGGTATCTGGCTGCAATGCACATCTGGCCTCTGCACAGTATACTGTATCTTGCTGCAATGCACATCTGGCCTCTGCACAGTATACTGTATCTGGCTGCAATGCACATCTGGCCTCTCCACAGCATACTGTATCTGGCTGCAATGCACATCTGGCCTCTGCACTGCATACTGTATCTTGCTGCAATGCACATCTGGCCTCTGCACAGTATACTGTATCTTGCTGCAATGCACATCTGGCCTCTGCACAGTATACTGTATCTTGCTGCAATGCACATCTGGCCTCTGCACAGCATACTGTATCTTGCTGCAATGCACATCTGGGCTCTGCACAGCATACTGTATCTTGCTGCAATGCACATCTGGCCTCTGCACAGCATACTGTATCTGGCTGCAATGCACATCTGGCCTCTGCACAGCATACTGTATCTGGCTGCAATGCACATCTGGCCTCTGCACAGCATACTGTATCTGGCTGCAATGCACATCTGGCCTCTGCACAGCATACTGTATCTTGCTGCAATGCACATCTGGCCTCTGCACAGCATACTGTATCTGGCTGCAATGCACATCTGGGCTCTGCACAGCATACTGTATCTTGCTGCAATGCACATCTGGGCTCTGCACAGCATACTGTATCTGGCTGCAATGCACATCTGGCCTCTGGACAGCATACTGTATCTGGCTGCAATGCACATCTGGCCTCTGCACAGCATACTGTATCTTGCTGCAATGCACATCTGGGCTCTGCACAGCATACTGTATCTGGCTGCAATGCACATCTGGCCTCTGCACAGCATACTGTATCTGGCTGCAATGCACATCTGGCCTCTGCACAGCATACTGTATCTGGCTGCAATGCACATCTGCACTCTGCACAGCATACTGTATCTTGCTGCAATGCACATCTGGCCTCTGCACAGCATACTGTATCTTGCTGTAGTGCACATCTGGCCTCTGCACAGCATACTGTATCTGGCTGCAATGCACATCTGGCCTCTGCACAGCATACTGTATCTTGCTGCAATGCACATCTGGCCTCTGCACTGCATACTGTATCTGGCTGCAATGCACATCTGGCCTCTGCACAGCATACTGTATCTTGCTGCAATGCACATCTGGCCTCTGCACAGCATACTGTATCTTGCTGCAATGCACATCTGGACTCTGCACAGCATACTGTATCTTGCTGCAATGCACATCTGGACTCTGCACAGCATACTGTATCTTGCTGCAATGCACATCTGGACTCTGCACAGCATACTGTATCTGGCTGCAGTGCACATCTGGCCTCTGCACAGCATACTGTATCTGGCTGCAATGCACATCTGGCCTCTGCACAGCATACTGTATCTTGCTGCAATGCACATCTGGCCTCTGCACAGTATACTGTATCTTGCTGCAATGTACATCTGGCCTCTGCACAGCATACTGTATCTTGCTGCAATGCACATCTGGGCTCTGCACAGCATACTGTATCTGGCTGCAATGCACATCTGGGCTCTGCACAGCATACTGTATCTGGCTGCAATGCACATCTGGCCTCTGCACAGCATACTGTATCTGGCTGCAATGCACATCTGGCCTCTGCAAAGCATACTGTATCTGGCTGCAATGCATATCTGGCCTCTGCACAGCATACTGTATCTGGCTGCAATGCACATCTGGGCTCTGCACAGCATACTGTATCTGGCTGCAATGCACATCTGGCCTCTGCACAGCATACTGTATCTGGCTGCAATGCACATCTGGCCTCTGCACAGCATACTGTATCTTGCTGCAATGCACATCTGGCCTCTGCACAGCATACTGTATCTGGCTGCAATGCACATCTGGACTCTGCACAGCATACTGTATCTGGCTGCAATGCACATCTGGTCTCTGCACAGCATACTGTATCTTGCTGCAATGCATATCTGGCCTCTGCACAGCATACTGTATCTTGCTGCAATGCACATCTGGCCTCTGCACAGCATACTGTATCTGGCTGTAATGCACATCTGGCCTCTGCTCAGCATACTGTATCTGGCTGCAATGCACATCTGGCCTCTGCACAGTATACTGTATCTTGCTGCAATGCACATCTGGCCTCTGCACAGCATACTGTATCTTGCTGCAATGCACATCTGGCCTCTGCACAGCATACTGTATCTGGCTGCAATGCACATCTGGCCTCTGCACAGCATACTGTATCTTACTGCAATGCACATCTGGACTCTGCACAGTATACTGTATCTTGCTGCAATGCACATCTGCACTCTGCACAGCATACTGTATCTGGCTGCAATGCACATCTGGCCTCTGCACAGCATACTGTATCTGGCTGCACTGCACATCTGGCCTCTGCACAGCGTACTGTATCTTGCTGCAATGCACATCTGGCCTCTGCACAGCATACTGTATCTGGCTGCACTGCACATCTGGCCTCTGCACAGCATACTGTATCTTGCTGCAATGCACATCTGGCCTCTGCACAGCATACTGTATCTGGCTGCAATGCACATCTGGCCTCTGCACAGCATACTGTATCTTGCTGCAATGCACATCTGGACTCTGCACAGCATACTGTATCTTGCTGCAATGCACATCTGGCCTCTGCACAGCATACTGTATCTTGCTGCAATGCACATCTGGACTCTGCACAGCATACTGTATCTGGCTGCACTGCACATCTGGCCTCTGCACAGCATACTGTATCTGGCTGCAATGCACATCTGGCCTCTGCACAGCATACTGTATCTGGCTGCAATGCACATCTGGCCTCTGCACAGCATACTGTATCTTGCTGCAATGCACATCTGGCCTCTGCACAGTATACTGTATCTTGCTGCAATGCACATCTGGCCTCTGCACAGCATACTGTATCTTGGTGCAATGCACATCTGGCCTCTGCACAGCATACTGTATCTTGCTGCAATGCACATCTGTCCTCTGCACAGCATACTGTATCTGGCTGCAATGCACATCTGGCCTCTGCACAGCATACTGTATCTTGCTGCAATGCACATCTGGCCTCTGCACAGTATACTGTATCTTGCTGCAATGCACATCTGGCCTCTGCACAGCATACTGTATCTTGCTGCAATGCACATCTGGCCTCTGCACAGCATACTGTATCTGGCTGCAATGCACATCTGGCCTCTGCACAGCATACTGTATCTGGCTGCAATGCACATCTGGCCTCTGCACAGCATACTGTATCTGGCTGCAATGCACATCTGGCCTCTGCACAGCATACTGTATCTGGCTGCAATGCACATCTGGCCTCTGCACAGCATACTGTATCTGGCTGCAATGCACATCTGGCCTCTGCACAGTATACTGTATCTTGCTGCAATGCACATCTGGCCTCTGCACAGTATACTGTATCTGGCTGCAATGCACATCTGGCCTCTGCACAGCATACTGTATCTGGCTGCAATGCACATCTGGCCTCTGCACTGCATACTGTATCTTGCTGCAATGCACATCTGGCCTCTGCACAGTATACTGTATCTTGCTGCAATGCACATCTGGCCTCTGCACAGTATACTGTATCTTGCTGCAATGCACATCTGGCCTCTGCACAGCATACTGTATCTTGCTGCAATGCACATCTGGGCTCTGCACAGCATACTGTATCTTGCTGCAATGCACATCTGGCCTCTGCACAGCATACTGTATCTGGCTGCAATGCACATCTGGCCTCTGCACAGCATACTGTATCTGGCTGCAATGCACATCTGGCCTCTGCACAGCATACTGTATCTGACTGCAATGCACATCTGGCCTCTGCACAGCATACTGTATCTTGCTGCAATGCACATCTGGCCTCTGCACAGCATACTGTATCTGGCTGCAATGCACATCTGGGCTCTGCACAGCATACTGTATCTTGCTGCAATGCACATCTGGGCTCTGCACAGCATACTGTATCTGGCTGCAATGCACATCTGGCCTCTGCACAGCATACTGTATCTGGCTGCAATGCACATCTGGCCTCTGCACAGCATACTGTATCTTGCTGCAATGCACATCTGGCCTCTGCACAGCATACTGTATCTGGCTGCAATGCACATCTGGCCTCTGCACAGCATACTGTATCTGGCTGCAATGCACATCTGGCCTCTGCACAGCATACTGTATCTGGCTGCAATGCACATCTGCACTCTGCACAGCATACTGTATCTTGCTGCAATGCACATCTGGCCTCTGCACAGCATACTGTATCTTGCTGCAATGCACATCTGGCCTCTGCACAGTATACTGTATCTTGCTGCAATGTACATCTGGCCTCTGCACAGCATACTGTATCTTGCTGCAATGCACATCTGGGCTCTGCACAGCATACTGTATCTGGCTGCAATGCACATCTGGCCTCTGCACAGCATACTGTATCTGGCTGCAATGCACATCTGGCCTCTGCACAGCATACTGTATCTGGCTGCAATGCACATCTGGCCTCTGCACAGCATACTGTATCTGGCTGCAATGCACATCTGGGCTCTGCACAGCATACTGTATCTGGCTGCAATGCACATCTGGCCTCTGCAAAGCATACTGTATCTGGCTGCAATGCATATCTGGCCTCTGCACAGCATACTTTATCTGGCTGCAATGCACATCTGGGCTCTGCACAGCATACTGTATCTGGCTGCAATGCACATCTGGCCTCTGCACAGCATACTGTATCTGGCTGCAATGCACATCTGGCCTCTGCACAGCATACTGTATCTTGCTGCAATGCACATCTGGCCTCTGCACAGCATACTGTATCTGGCTGCAATGCACATCTGGACTCTGCACAGCATACTGTATCTGGCTGCAATGCACATCTGGTCTCTGCACAGCATACTGTATCTTGCTGCAATGCATATCTGGCCTCTGCACAGCATACTGTATCTTGCTGCAATGCACATCTGGCCTCTGCACAGCATACTGTATCTGGCTGTAATGCACATCTGGCCTCTGCTCAGCATACTGTATCTGGCTGCAATGCACATCTGGCCTCTGCACAGCATACTGTATCTGGCTGCAATGCACATCTGGCCTCTGCACAGCATACTGTATCTTGCTGCAATGCACATCTGGCCTCTGCACAGCATACTGTATCTGGCTGCAATGCACATCTGGCCTCTGCACAGCATACTGTATCTTGCTGCAATGCACATCTGGACTCTGCACAGTATACTGTATCTTGCTGCAATGCACATCTGCACTCTGCACAGCATACTGTATCTGGCTGCAATGCACATCTGGCCTCTGCACAGCATACTGTATCTGGCTGCACTGCACATCTGGCCTCTGCACAGCGTACTGTATCTTGCTGCAATGCACATCTGGCCTCTGCACAGCATACTGTATCTGGCTGCACTGCACATCTGGCCTCTGCACAGCATACTGTATCTTGCTGCAATGCACATCTGGCCTCTGCACAGCATACTGTATCTGGCTGCAATGCACATCTGGCCTCTGCACAGCATACTGTATCTTGCTGCAATGCACATCTGGACTCTGCACAGCATACTGTATCTTGCTGCAATGCACATCTGGCCTCTGCACAGCATACTGTATCTTGCTGCAATGCACATCTGGACTCTGCACAGCATACTGTATCTGGCTGCACTGCACATCTGGGCTCTGCACAGCATACTGTATCTTGCTGCAATGCACATCTGGCCTCTGCACAGCATACTGTATCTGGCTGCAATGCACATCTGGCCTCTGCACAGCATACTGTATCTTGCTGCAATGCACATCTGGCCTCTGCACAGTATACTGTATCTTGCTGCAATGCACATCTGGCCTCTGCACAGCATACTGTATCTTGGTGCAATGCACATCTGGCCTCTGCACAGCATACTGTATCTTGCTGCAATGCACATCTGTCCTCTGCACAGCATACTGTATCTGGCTGCAATGCACATCTGGCCTCTGCACAGCATACTGTATCTTGCTGCAATGCACATCTGGCCTCTGCACAGTATACTGTATCTTGCTGCAATGCACATCTGGCCTCTGCACAGCATACTGTATCTTGCTGCAATGCACATCTGGCCTCTGCACAGCATACTGTATCTGGCTGCAATGCACATCTGGCCTCTGCACAGCATACTGTATCTGGCTGCAATGCACATCTGGCCTCTGCACAGCATACTGTATCTTGCTGCAATGCACATCTGGCCTCTGCACAGCATACTGTATCTGGCTGCAATGCACATCTGGCCTCTGCACAGCATACTGTATCTGGCTGCAATGCACATCTGGCCTCTGCACAGTATACTGTATCTTGCTGCAATGCACATCTGGCCTCTGCACAGTATACTGTATCTGGCTGCAATGCACATCTGGCCTCTGCACAGCATACTGTATCTGGCTGCAATGCACATCTGGCCTCTGCACTGCATACTGTATCTTGCTGCAATGCACATCTGGCCTCTGCACAGTATACTGTATCTTGCTGCAATGCACATCTAGCCTCTGCACAGTATACTGTATCTTGCTGCAATGCACATCTGGCCTCTGCACAGCATACTGTATCTTGCTGCAATGCACATCTGGGCTCTGCACAGCATACTGTATCTTGCTGCAATGCACATCTGGCCTCTGCACAGCATACTGTATCTGGCTGCAATGCACATCTGGCCTCTGCACAGCATACTGTATCTGGCTGCAATGCACATCTGGCCTCTGCACAGCATACTGTATCTTGCTGCAATGCACATCTGGCCTCTGCACAGCATACTGTATCTTGCTGCAATGCACATCTGGCCTCTGCACAGCATACTGTATCTGGCTGCAATGCACATCTGGGCTCTGCACAGCATACTGTATCTTGCTGCAATGCACATCTGGGCTCTGCACAGCATACTGTATCTGGCTGCAATGCACATCTGGCCTCTGCACAGCATACTGTATCTGGCTGCAATGCACATCTGGCCTCTGCACAGCATACTGTATCTTGCTGCAATGCACATCTGGGCTCTGCACAGCATACTGTATCTGGCTGCAATGCACATCTGGCCTCTGCACAGCATACTGTATCTGGCTGCAATGCACATCTGGCCTCTGCACAGCATACTGTATCTGGCTGCAATGCACATCTGTACTCTGCACAGCATACTGTATCTTGCTGCAATGCACATCTGGCCTCTGCACAGCATACTGTATCTTGCTGCAGTGCACATCTGGCCTCTGCACAGCATACTGTATCTGGCTGCAATGCACATCTGGCCTCTGCACAGCATACTGTATCTTGCTGCAGTGCACATCTGGCCTCTGCACAGCATACTGTATCTGGCTGCAATGCACATCTGGCCTCTGCACAGCATACTGTATCTGGCTGCAATGCACATCTGGCCTCTGCACAGCATACTGTATCTGGCTGCAATGCACATCTGGCCTCTGCACAGCATACTGTATCTTGCTGCAATGCACATCTGGCCTCTGCACAGCATACTGTATCTGGCTGCAATGCACATCTGGCCTCTGCACAGCATACTGTATCTTGCTGCAATGCACATCTGGCCTCTGCACAGCATACTGTATCTTGCTGCAATGCACATCTGGCCTCTGCACAGCATACTGTATCTTGCTGCAATGCACATCTGGCCTCTGAACAGCATACTGTATCTGGCTGCAATGCACATCTGGCCTCTGCACAGCATACTGTATCTGGCTGCAATGCACATCTGGCCTCTGCACAGCATACTGTATCTTGCTGCAATGCACATCTGGCCTCTGCACAGCATACTGTATCTTGCTGCAATGCACATCTGGCCTCTGCACAGCATACTGTATCTGGCTGCAATGCACATCTGGCCTCTGCACAGCATACTGTATCTGGCTGCAATGCACATCTGGCCTCTGCACAGCATACTGTATCTGGCTGCAATGTACATCTGGACTCTGCACAGCATACTGTATCTTGCTGCAATGCACATCTGGCCTCTGCACAGCATACTGTATCTGGCTGCAATGCACATCTGGCCTCTGCACAGCATACTGTATCTGGCTGCAATGCACATCTGGCCTCTGCACAGCATACTGTATCTGGCTGCAATGTACATCTGGACTCTGCACAGCATACTGTATCTTGCTGCAATGCACATCTGGCCTCTGCACAGCATACTGTATCTGGCTGCAATGCACATCTGGCCTCTGCACAGCATACTGTATCTGGCTGCAATGCACATCTGGCCTCTGCACAGCATACTGTATCTGGCTGCAATGCACATCTGGCCTCTGCACAGCATACTGTATCTTGCTGCAATGCACATCTGGCCTCTGCACAGCATACTGTATCTGGCTGCAATGCACATCTGGCCTCTGCACAGCATACTGTATCTGGCTGCAATGTACATCTGGCCTCTGCACAGCATACTGTATCTGGCTGCACGCTGTGCAATATGGTAGGTGACACGTTTGCACACATCTGTGATACGTGGTGGTAGGTCCTGCAATGTTGGTGGAGGGGTCGCTGCTGTGTGATGTGACCTCACAGAAAGAAGTCCAATGGGGTGAGGTCAGGTGAGCGGAGGCCACGCAGCCTCCATACCCAATGACTTGTAGGAGGCCTCCATGAGGTGTGGCTTCTCGTCCGCAGCCTTGTGAGGGTTACACCTTCTAATCACAGCATTTCTGTATATAAGGGGTGGATTCCTATTGACTTGATGAGGCCCAAAACGTTGTAATTCACTTTTTTCTCTATCTCGTTCCGTTTTCAAAATCAAAATGCTAACTCTGTTGTTTTCCACCAGGAGGCGCTATAGGTGGTTTCATTGTGTAGCACAGGGGTCTCAAATATGCGGTCCCTCAGGGTAGTTCGTGCGGCCCCCAGGCCCGTGCCCCTGGTCACTATCGCGGCAGGTGCAGGGGCCGCAGCCACTGTCTGCGATTTATGTCAGATGAATGTGTTGCTGGTGCTGCGCTCTCGCGCCGGCAATACAATCATCTCACATAAATCACTGACAGTGACACTGCAGCTGCCGCGATAGTGACCGGGGGCACGGGCCTGGGGGCCGCACAAAGCAGAGATGAGGCAGCGGAGGGGGCGCGGGACAGGTGAGAAGAATGGTGTGTGTGTGTGTATAGTGTGTATAGTGTGTGTGTGTGTGTGTATAGTGTGTATAGTGTGTGTGTGTGTGTATAGTGTGTGTGTGTGTGTATATAGTGTGTGTGTGTATAGTGTGTGTGTGTATAGTGTGTGTGTGTATAGTGTGTGTGTGTATAGTGTGTATAGTGTGTGTGTGTGTATAGTGTGTGTGTGTATAGTGTGTATAGTGTGTGTGTGTGTATAGTGTGTATAGTGTGTGTATAGTGTGTGTGTGTGTGTGTGTGTATAGTGTGTATAGTGTGTGTGTGTATAGTGTGTATAGTGTGTGTGTGTGTGTGTGTATAGTGTGTGTGTGTGTGTATATAGTGTGTGTGTGTATAGTGTGTGCGTGTATAGTGTGTGTGTGTATAGTGTGTATAGTGTGTGTGTGTGTATAGTGTGTGTGTGTATAGTGTGTATAGTGTGTGTGTGTGTATAGTGTGTATAGTGTGTGTGTGTGTAGTGTGTGTGTGTGTGTGTATAGTGTGTATAGTGTGTGTGTGTATAGTGTGTATAGTGTGTGTGTGTTTGTGTGTGTATAGTGTGTGTGTGTATATATAGTGTGTATAATGTGTGTGTGTGTGTGTGTATAGTGTGTGTGTGTGTATAGTGTGTATAGTGTGTGTGTGTATAGTGTGTGTGTGTATAGTGTGTATAGTGTGTGTGTGTGTGTATAGTGTGTATAGTGTGTGTGTGTATAGTGTGTATAGTGTGTGTGTGTATAGTGTGTGTGTGTGTGTGTGTATAGTGTGTGTGTGTGTGTGTGTGTATAGTGTGTATAGTGTGTGTATAGTGTGTGTGTATAGTGTGTGTATAGTGTGTGTGTGTGTGTATAGTGTGTGTGTATAGTGTGTATAGTGTGTGTGTGTGTGTGTGTGTGTTGGACGTTAACCCCTTAGCGACCTATGACATACTGGGTACGTTATGGCTCCCTGGTACTTAAGGACCCATGACGTACCCAGTACGTCATGGTGAAATCGCAGCCCCGGTGGCTACGATCGCTGCAAATACCTTAGATTCGGGGAGGAGGGGACCTCAGGAGGGGTGGTGTCTCCTCCCCGGACCTACGGAGGCTGTGATTGGCTGACGAACGCCGCTCTAGGGACTAGGATGGGCACATTACTATAGGATGGAGACAAGGTGGGCACAGTACTATAGGATGGGGACTAGGATGGGCACATTACTACAGGATGGGGACAAAGTGCGCACATTACTATAGGATAGGGATAAGGCTGGGGACATTATTATAGGATGGGGACATTACAAGGATGGGCACAGTACTATACGATGGGGACATTATTACTATAGTATGGGGACATTGCTATAGGATAGGGACTAGGATGGGCACATGACTATAAGATAGGGACTAGGATGGGCACATGACTATAGAATGGGGACAAGGCTGGGGACATTACTATAGGATGGGGACAAGGTGGGCACATTACTATAGGATAGGGACTAGGATGGGCACATTACTATAGGATAGGGACTAGGGTGAGCACATTACTATAGGATAGGGACTAGGATGGGCACATTACTATAGGATAGGGACTAGGATGGGCACATTACTATAGGATAGGGACTAGGATGGGCACATTACTATAGGATAGGGACTAGGATGGGCACATTACTATAGGATAGGGACTAGGATGGGCACATTACTATAGGATAGGGACTAGGATGGGCACATTACTATAGGATAGGGACTAGGATGGGCACATTACTATAGGATAGGGACTAGGATGGGCACATTACTATAGGAGAGGGACTAGGATGGGCACATTACTATAGGAGAGGGACTAGGATGGGGCACAATACTATAAGATGGGGACAAGGTGGGCACAGTACTATAGGATGGGGACAAGTCTGGGGACATTACTACAGGATGGGGACAAAGTGCGCACATTACTATAGGATAGGGATAAGGCTGGGGACATTATTATAGGACATTATTATAGGATGGGGACATTACAAGGATGGGCACAGTACTATACGATGGGGACATTATTACTAAAGTATGGGGACATTACTATAGGATAGGGACTAGGATGGGCACATGACTATAGGATAGGGACTAGGATGGGCATATGACTATAGAATGGGGACTAGGATGGGCATATGACTATAGAATGGGGACAAGGCTGGGGACATTACTATAGGATGGGGACTAGGATGGGCACAGTATTATAGGATGGGGACATTACTACAGGATGGGGACAAGGTGGGCACATTACTGTAGGTTGGGGACATTACTACAAGGGGACAAGGATGGGAAACATTACTATAGAATAGGGATAATGCTGGGGACATTACTATAGGGTGGGGACAAGGTTGGCACATTACTAAAGGATGGGCACATTACCATAGAATGGGGACAGTACTATAGGATGGGGACATTGCTACAAGGGGACAAGGATGGAGAACATTACTATAAGATGGGGGGCAAGGATGGACACATTACTATAGATGGGGGACATTACTATAGGATGGGGACAAGGATGAACACATTACTACAAAATAAGGACAAGGATGGGGAACATTACTTTAGGATGGGGACAAGGATGAACACATTACTGTAGGATGGGGCACAATACTACAAGGGGACAAGGATGAGCACATTACTGTGGGATGGGGACTAGGATGGGGCACAATACTACAAGGGGACAAGGATGAGCACATTACTGTGGGATGGGGACTAGGATGGGGCACAATACTACAAGGGGACAAGGATGGGGAACATTACTTTAGGATGGGGACAAGGATGAACACATTACTGTGGGATGGGGCACAATACTACAAGGGGACAAGGATGAGCACATTACTGTGGGATGGGGCACAATACTACAAGGGGACAAGGATTAGCACATTACTGTGGGATAGGGCACAATACTACAAGGGGACAAGGATGGGCACGTTACAACAAGATGGGGAACATTACTAAAAGATGTTGGTCACAATTTCTATATAGTGCTAATTGTAAGACTATTAGTTACAACAAAGGGATAAAATGTAAAAAAAAAATGTTTATATTTAAACAAAGAATGTGCACGTTTGCTATAATCAACAAGTGAAAATGTTGAAAATCAGTGATCCCAAGGTGTGTAAAAAAAAAATAATAAAATATATATATATATTATATATGGTACCCATAAAAATGTCACTTTGTCCTGCAAAGAATGCGGCCCCCCAAATTATTTTTTTTCCTCTGTGCGGCCCATACACCCAGCCGAGTTTGAGACCCCTGGTGTAGCATATGGCTACTTTACTATACCTAGACACCTCTTCTATGCCTAGAGCTGCCGCTGCTCTCAAGTTAATGGCGGTGGATAGGATATGGGTGGACACACTGTATATAGGTGCGGTGTATACAGGATATGGGTGGACACACTGTATATAGGTGCGGTGTATACAGGATATGGGTGGACATACTGTATACAGGTGCGGTGTATACAGGAGATGGGTGGACACACTGTATATAGGTGCGGTGTATACAGGATATGGGTGGACACACTGTATATAGGTGCGGTGTATACAGGATATGGGTGGACACACTGTATATCGGTGCGGTGTATACAGGATATGGGTGGACACACTGTATATAGGTGCGGTGTATACAGGATATGGGTGGACACACTGTATATAGGTGCGGTGTATACAGGATATGGGTGGACACACTGTATATAGGTGCGGTGTATACAGGATATGGGTGGACACACTGTATATAGGTGCGGTGTATACAGGATATGGGTGGACACACTGTATATAGGTGCGGTGTATACAGGATATGGGTGGACACACTGTATATCGGTGCGGTGTATACAGGATATGGGTGGACACACTGTATATAGGTGCGGTGTATACAGGATATGGGTGGACACACTGTATAGAGGTGCGGTGTATACAGGATATGGGTGGACACACTGTATATAGGTGCGGTGTATACAGGATATGGGTGGACACACTGTATATAGGTGCGGTGTATACAGGATATGGGTGGACACACTGTATATAGGTGCGGTGTATACAGGATATGGGTGGACACACTGTATAGAGGTGCGGTGTATACAGGATATGGGTGGACACACTGTATATAGGTGCGGTGTATACAGGATATGGGTGGACACACTGTATATAGGTGCGGTGTATACAGGATATGGGTGGACACACTGTATATCGGTGCGGTGTATACAGGATATGGGTGGACACACTGTATATAGGTGCGGTGTATACAGGATATGGGTGGACACACTGTATATAGGTGCGGTGTATACAGAATATGGGGGGACACACTGTATATAGGTGCGGTGTATACAGGATATGGGTGGACACGCTGTATATAGGTGCGGTGTATACAGAATATGGGGGGACACACTGTATATAGGTGCGGTGTATATAGGCTATGGGTGGACACACTGTATATAGGTGCGGTGTATACAGGATATGGGTGGACACACTGTATATAGGTGCCATGTATACAGGATATGGGTGGACACACTGTATATAGGTGCGGTGTATACAGGATATGGGTGGACACGCTGTATATAGGTGCAGTGTATACAGGATATGGGTGGACATACTGTATATAGGTGCAGTGTATACAGGCTATGGGTGGACACACTGTATATAGGTGCGGTGTATACAGGATATGGGTGGACACACTGTATATAGGTGCCATGTATACAGGATATGGGTGGACACACTGTATATAGGTGCGGTGTATACAGGATATGGGTGGACACGCTGTATATAGGTGCGGTGTATACAGGATATGGGTGGACATACTGTATATAGGTGCAGTGTATACAGGATATGGGTGGACACGCTGTATATAGGTGCGGTGTATACAGGATATGGGTGGACACACTGTATATAGGTGCAGTGTATACAGGATATGGGTGGACACGCTGTATATAGGTGCGGTGTATACAGGATATGGGTGGACACACTGTATATAGGTGCGGTGTATACAGGATATGGGTGGACACACTGTATATAGGTGCGGCGTATACAGGATATGGGCGGACACTGTATATAGGTGCGGTGTATACAGGATATGGGTGGACACACTGTATATAGGTGCGGTGTATACAGGATATGGGTGGACACACTGTATATAGGTGCGGTGTATACAGGATATGGGTGGACACACTGTATATAGGTGCGGTGTATACAGGATATGGGTGGACACACTGTATATAGGTGCGGCGTATACAGGATATGGGTGGACATGCTGTATATAGGTGCGGTGTATACAGGATATGGGTGGACACGCTGTATATAGGTGCGGTGTATACAGGATATGGGTGGACACACTGTATATAGGTGCGGCGTATACAGGATATGGGTGGACACACTGTATATATCCAGACCAGGAAACATTGAGCAAAACTTATTGCAGATATAGTTGTCACTCTGCCATTACAGGGAGCTGAAGGGAAACCTTTGCATTGTGTAGTAAATACACATCACTACCCCCCCATCTGGGTGACAATAAAGTCTTACCTGAGTGTGCTTCCCTCACCCTGCGTTGTCAGAGAAGTGTTCTGCTCACAGGGAAGGACATTGGGCATTCAGTGGGAAGAGCCTCAGCCTGTGTGGTCTTTCTGAAGACAACCAGGCCAGCAGACAAGAGCACCCCTTGACCCTCATGTCTCCACAGAAGAGCACCCCCTGACCCTCATGTCTTCACAGAAGAGCACCCCCTGACCCTCATGTCTCCACAGAAGAGCTCCCCCTGACCCTCGTGTCTCCACAGGAGAGCTCCCCCTGACCCTCATGTCTCCACAAGAGAGCTCCCCCTGACCCTCATGTCTCCACAGGAGAGCTCCCCCTGACCCTCATGTCTCCACAGGAGAGCTCCCCCTGACCCTCATGTCTCCACAGGAGAGCTCCCCCTGACCCTCATGTCTCCACAGGAGAGCTCCCCCTGACCCTCATGTCTCCACAGGAGAGCTCCCCCTGACCCTCATGTCTCCACAGGAGAGCTCCCCCTGACCCTCATGTCTCCACAGGAGAGCTCCCCCTGACCCTCATGTCTCCACAGGAGAGCTCCCCCTGACCCTCATGTCTCCACAAGAGAGCACCCCCTGACCCTCATGTCTCCACAGGAGAGCTCCCCCTGACCCTCATGTCTCCACAGGAGAGCTCCCCCTGACCCTCATGTCTCCACAGGAGAGCTCCCCCTGACCCTCATGTCTCCACAGGAGAGCTCCCCATGACCCTCATGTCTCCACAGGAGAGCTCCCCCTGACCCTCATGTCTCCACAGGAGAGCTCCCCCTGACCCTCATGTCTCCACAGGAGAGCTCCCCCTAACCCTCATGTCTCCAGAGGAGAGCTCCCCCTGACCCTCATGTCTCCACAGGAGAGCACCCCTGACCCTCATGTCTCCACAGGAGAGCTCCCCTGACCCTCATGTCTCCACAGGAGAGCTCCCCCTGACCCTCATGTCTCCACAGGAGAGCTCCCCCTGACCCTCATGTCTCCACAGGAGAGCACCCCCTGACCCTCATGTCTCCACAGGAGAGCACCCCCTGACCCTCATGTCTCCACAGGAGAGCTCCCCCTGACCCTCGTGTCTCCACAGGAGAGAACCCGCTGACTCTCATGTCACCACAGGAGAGAACCCCCTAACCCTCATGTCTCCACAGGAGAGCTCCCCCTGACCCTCATGTCTCCACAGGAGAGCTCCCCCTGACCCTCATGTCTCCACAGGAGAGCTCCCCCTGACCCTTATGTCTCCACAGGAGAGCTCCCCCTGACCCTCATGTCTCCACAGGAGAGCTCCCCCTGACCCTCATGTCTCCACAGGAGCGCTCCCCCTGACCCTCATGTCTCCACAGGAGAGCTCCCCCTGACCCTCATGTCTCCACAGGAGAGCTCCCCCTGACCCTCATGTCTCCACAGGAGAGCTCCCCCTGACCCTCATGTCTCCACAGGAGAGCTCCCCCTGACCCTCATGTCTCCACAGGAGAGCTCCCCCTGACCCTCATGTCTCCACAGGAGAGCTCCTCCTGACCCTCATGTCATGTCTCCACAGGAGAGCTCCCCCTGACCCTCATGTCTCCACAGGAGAGCTCCCCCTGACCCTCATGTCTCCACAGGAGAGCTCCCCCTGACCCTCGTGTCTCCACAGGAGAGAACCCCCTGACCCTCGTGTCTCCACAGGAGAGCTCCCCCTGACCCTCATGTCTCCACAGGAGAGCACCCCCTGACCCTCATGTCTCCACAGGAGAGCTCCCCCTGACCCTCATGTCTCCACAGGAGAGCACCCCCTGACCCTCATGTCTCCACAGGAGAGCTCCCCCTGACCCTCATGTCTCCACAGGAGAGCTCCCCCTGACCCTCATGTCTCCACAGGAGAGCTCCCCCTGACCCTCATGTCTCCACAGGAGAGCTCCCCCTGACCCTCATGTCATGTCTCCACAGGAGAGCTCCCCTGACCCTCATGCCTCCACAGGAGAGCTCCCCTGACCCCCTCATGTCTCCACAGGAGAGCTCCCCTGACCCTCATGTCTCCACAGGAGAGAACCCCTGACCCTTGTGTTCCACAGGAGAGCTCCCCCTGACCCTCATGTCTCCACAGGAGAGCACCCCCTGACCCTCATGTCTCCACAGGAGAGCTCCCCCTGACCCTCATGTCTCCACAGGAGAGCACCCCTTGACCCTCATGTCTCCACAGGAGAGCTCCCCCTGACCCTCATGTCTCCACAGGAGAGCTCCCCCTGACCCTCATGTCTCCACAGAGAGCTCCCCCTGACCCTCATGTCTCCACAGGAGAGCTCCCCCTGACCCTCATGTCTCCACAGGAGAGCTCCCCCCTGACCCTCATGTCTCCACAGGAGAGCTCCCCCTGACCCTCGTGTCTGCACAGGAGAGCTCCCCCTGACCCTCATGTCTCCACAGGAGAGCTCCCCCTGACCTCATGTCTCCACAGGAGAGCTCCCCCTGACCCTCATGTCTCCACAGGAGAGCTCCCCTGATCCTCATGTCTCCACAGGATAGCTCCCCCTGACCCTCATGTCTCCACAGGAGAGCTCCCCTACCCTCATGTCTCCACAGGAGAGCTCCCCTGACCCTCGTGTCACCACAGGAGAGCTCCCCCTGACTCACAAGTCTCCACAGGAGAGCTCCCCCTGACCCTCATGTCTCCACAGGAGAGCTCCCTCTGACCCTCATGTCTCCACAGGAGAGCTCCTCCTGACCCTCATGTCTCCACAGGAGAGCTCCCCCTGACCCTCGTGTCTCCACAGGAGAGCTCCCCCTGACCCTCATGTCTCCACAGGAGAGCTCCCCCTGACCCTCATGTCTCCACAGGAGAGCTCCCCTGACCCTCGTGTCTCCACAGGAGAGCTCCCCCTGACCCTCATGTCTCCACAGGAGAGCTCCCCCTGACCCTCGTGTCTCCACAGGAGAGCTCCCCTGACCCTCATGTCTCCACAGGAGAGCTCCCCCTGATCCTCATGTCTCCACAGGAGAGCACCCCCTGACCCTCAGGTCTCCACAGGAGAGAACCCCCTGACCCTCATGTCTCCACAGGAGAGCTCCCCCTGACCCTCATGTCTCCACAGGAGAGCTCCCCCTGACCCTCATGTCTCCACAGGAGAGCTCCCCCTGACCCTCATGTCTCCACAGGAGAGCTCCCCCTGACCCTCATGTCTCCACAGGAGAGCTCCCCTGACCCTCATGTCTCCACAGAGAGCTCCCCCTGACCCTCATGTCTCCACAGAGAGCTCCCCCTGACCCTCATTTCTCCACAGGAGAGCTCCCCCTGATCCTCATGTCTCCACAGGAGAGCACCCCCTGGCCCTCATGTCTCCACAGGAGAGCACCCCCTGGCCCTCATGTCTCCACAGGAGAGCTCCCCCTGACCCTCGTGTCTCCAAAGGAGAGAACCCCCTGACCCTCATGTCATGTCTCCACAGGAGAGCTCCCTCTGATCCTCATGTCTCCACAGGAGGCACCCCCTGGCCCTCATGTCTCCACAGGAGAGCTCCCCTGACCCTCATGTCTCCACAGTAAAACATCATACATAAATATAACACTGCCACTCTCTATGGGCAAGAATGAATAAAGATATAACTCTTTTTCTCAATGCTAATAGATTTTTAATACTGAAGGCAATATAGCAACAAGTGAAAACATGTGACACTTGCGACAATAACGTTTCGGTCCTCCAGATCTTGATCACATTATTCGCTGGGAAAAATGAAAAACACAGAGATCAGAATACACAATTGTACAAACACTTCATGGAAAATACATTTTGTCATTATATACATATTTACATTAATATATACATGGTAAGTCCTTTGCATAAGGGCATATAGATAATCACAATATTTATAGTACAAGGCATAAGGTTATCAACAGCACGGGAGAAATTGAAAAATTATAGAGAGAAGAGTAGGGAGAGTGGGGAGAGGGAGGAGTAGAGTGGGGAGAGTGGGAGGAGTAGAGTGGGGAGAGTGGTAGGAGTAGAGTGGGGAGAGTGGGAGGAGTAGAGTGGGGAGAGTGGGAGGAGTAGAGTGGGGAGAGTAGAGTGGGGAGAGTGGGAGGAGTAGAGTGGGGAGAGTGGGAGGAGTAGAGTGGGGAGAGTGGGAGGAGTAGAGTGGGGAGAGTGGGAGGAGTAGAGTGGGGAGAGTAGGGAGAGTGGGAGGAGTAGAGTGGGGAGAGTGGGAGGGAGTAGAGTGGGGAGAGTGGGAGGAGTAGAGTGGGGAGAGTGGGAGGAGTAGAGTGGGGAGAGTGGGAGGAGTAGAGTGGGGAGAGTGGGAGGAGTAGAGTGGGGAGAGTAGGGAGAGTGGGAGGAGTAGAGTGGGGAGAGTGGGGAGAGTGGGAGGAGTAGAGTGGGGAGAGTGGGAGGAGTAGAGTGGGGAGAGTGGGAGGAGTAGAGTGGGGAGAGTGGGAGGAGTAGAGTGGGGAGAGTAGGGAGAGTGGGAGGAGTAGAGTGGGAGAGTGGGAGGAGTAGAGTGGGGAGAGTGGGAGGAGTAGAGTGGGGAGAGTGGGAGGAGTAGAGTGGGGAGAGTGGGAGGAGTAGAGTGGGGAGAGTAGGGAGAGTGGGAGGAGTAGAGTGGGGAGAGTGGGGAGAGTGGGAGGAGTAGAGTGGGGAGAGTGGGAGGAGTAGAGTGGGGAGAGTGGGAGGAGTAGAGTGGGGAGAGTGGGAGGAGTAGAGTGGGGAGAGTAGGGAGAGTGGGAGGAGTAGAGAAGAAAGAATGGTAGTCTCACCTAAATTACTGTGAAGAAAAGTGTTTTTTTGGGGGTTCCTTTAATGATTATTAGGCAGTAGCCTCCTTACTCATAAGCAAATGTATAAAGACGTTCGTCCTAATGTGAGAAGACATAGTTTAGTTAACATGAAATGTTAAAGTTAATATATGGTTATGTTTTTGCCTCTATTCAGACCAAGCAATAGTCCCCAGCTATAAAAATGAGGCCAGTCTGGTGGAGACAAGGTCACCGCATTGACTAAAGCCATATTAATATAGTCCTACATGAGGGGGTGATTCCTTATCAAGGAAAAATAATAATTACCAGAAATCCAAAAAAAGTGGCAATACGGTGAGGTCTTTCCTGTTCCCTCCACAGTGGAGTTCTAAGGTAGATATATAAGAGACTCAATATGTAGAAGTGAAGATCCATCTTTATAAAAAATGTAAATAGTATTTACCAGGGTAGGAATATCCCGTCCTTCCTGGGCAGTTAGGGAAAATCAATCTGTATCAGACAATATGATCATAGGGAAGTATGTAAATAAATCTTACAGTAGACAAATGAAAATAGATAATATTTATATACAGGAGATACTTGCCGCCTGTATAGAAGTGCAGGAAGATCCTTAAAGTGAATAATGCATGTGTCTTGTGAGTGGGCTCTATAAGAAAAAGAATCTGTTAAGTGAAAAGCATTTAGAATAAGGAGATTGCTAATATAGAGCCACAGTAGAACACACACTGATCCTCGTATCTCCACAGGAGAGCACCCCCTGACCCTCGTGTCTCCACAGGAGAGCGCCCCCTGACCCTCGTGTCTCCACAGGAGAGCGCCCCCTGACCCCTCGTGTCTCCACAGGAGAGCACCCCCTGACCCTCGTGTCTCCACAGGAGAGCGCCCCCTGACCCTCGTGTCTCCACAGGAGAGCGCCCCCTGACCCTCGTGTCTCCACAGGAGAGCGCCCCCTGACCGTCGTGTCTCCACAGGAGAGCGCCCCCTGACCCTCGTGTCTCCACAGGAGAGCACCCCCTGACCCTCGTGTCTCCACAGGAGAGCGCCCCCTGACCCTCGTGTCTCCACAGGAGAGCGCCCCCTGACCCTCGTGTCTCCACAGGAGAGCACCCCCTGACCCCCGTGTCTCCACAGGAGAGCACCCCCTGACCCTCGTGTCTCCACAGGAGAGCACCCCCTGACCCTCGTGTCTCCACAGGAGAGCACCCCCTGACCCTCGTGTCTCCACAGGAGAGCACCCCCTGACCCTCGTGTCTCCACAGGAGAGCACCCCCTGACCCTCGTGTCTCCACAATAGAACACATACTGATCCTCGTGTCTCCACAGTAGAACACACACTGATCCTCATGTCTCCACAGTAGAACACACACTGATCCTCGTGTCTCCACAGTAGAACACACACTGATCCTCGTGTCTCCACAGTAGAACACACACTGATCCTCGTGTCTCCACAATAGAACACACACTGATCCTCGTGTCTCCATAGGAGAGCACCCCCTGATCCTCATGTCTCCACAGTAGAACACACACTGATCCTCGTGTCTCCACAGTAGAACACACACTGATCCTCGTGTCTCCACAGGAGAGCTCCCCCTGACCCTCGTGTCTCCACAGGAGAGCTCCCCCTGACTCTTGTGTCTCCACAGTAGAACACACACTGATCCTCGTGTCTCCACAGTAGAACACACACTGATCCTCGTGTCTCCACAGGAGAGCTCCCCCTGACCCTCGTGTCTCCACAGGAGAGCTCCCCATAACTCTCGTGTCTCCACAGTAGAACACACACTGATCCTCGTGTCTCCACAGTAGAACACACACTGATCCTCGTGTCTCCACAGGAGAGCTCCCCCTGACCCTCATGTCTCCACAGGAGAACTCCCCCTGACCCTCACGTCTCCACAGTAGAACACACACTGATCCTCGTGTCTCCACAGTAGAACACACACTGATCCTCATGTCTCCACAGTAGAACACACACTGATCCTCATGTCTCCACAGTAGAACACACACTGATCCTCGTGTCTCCACAGTAGAACACACACTGATCCTCGTGTCTCCACAGGAGAGCTCCCCCTGACCCTCATGTCTCCACAGTAGAACACATACTGATCCTCATGTCTCCACAGTAGAACACACACTGATCCTCGTGTCTCCACAGGAGAGCTCCCCCTGACCCTCGTGTCTCCACAGTAGAACACACACTGATCCTCGTGTCTCCACAGTAGAACACACACTGATCCTCGTGTCTCCACAGGAGAGCTCCCCCTGACCCTCGTGTCTCCACAGTAGAACACACACTGATCCTCGTGTCTCCACAGTAGAACACACACTGATCCTTGTGTCTCCACAGGAGAGCTCCCCCTGACTCTCGTGTCTCCACTGTAGAACACACACTGATCCTCGTGTCTCCACAGTAGAACACACACTGATCCTCGTGTCTCCACAGGAGAGCTCCCCCTGACCCTCATGTCTCCACAGTAGAACACACATTGATCCTCATGTCTCCACAGTAGAACACACACTGATCCTCGTGTCTCCACAGGAGAGCTCCCCCTGACCCTCATGTCTCCACAGTAGAACACACACTGATCCTCATGTCTCCACAGTAGAACACACACTGATCCTCGTGTCTCCACAGGAGAGCTCCCCCTGACCCTCGTGTCTCCACAGTAGAACACACACTGATCCTCGTGTCTCCACAGGAGAGCTCCCCCTGACCCTCGTGTCTCCACAGGAGAGCACCCCCTGACCCTCATGTCTCCACAGTAGAACACACACTGATCCTCATGTCTCCACAGTAGAACACACACTGATCCTCATGTCTCCACAGTAGAACACACACTGATCCTCGTGTCTCCACAGGAGAGCTCCCCCTGACCCTCGTGTCTCCACAGTAGAACACACACTGATCCTCGTGTCTCCACAGTAGAACACACACTGATCCTCGTGTCTCCACAGGAGAGCTCCCCCTGACCCTCGTGTCTCCACAGTAGAACACACACTGATCCTCGTGTCTCCACAGGAGAGCTCCCCCTGACCCTCGTGTCTCCACAGGAGAGCACCCCCTGACCCTCATGTCTCCACAGTAGAACACACACTGATCCTCATGTCTCCACAGTAGAACACACACTGATCCTCGTGTCTCCACAGGAGAGCTCCCCCTGACCCTCGTGTCTCCACAGTAGAACACACACTGATCCTCGTGTCTCCACAGTAGAACACACACTGATCCTTGTGTCTCCACAGGAGAGCTCCCCCTGACCCTCGTGTCTCCACAGGAGAGCTCCCCCTGACCCTCATGTCTCCACAGTAGAACACACACTGATCCTCATGTCTCCACAGTAGAACACACACTGATCCTCATGTCTCCACAGTAGAACACACACTGATCCTCGTGTCTCCACAGGAGAGCTCCCCCTGACCCTCGTGTCTCCACAGGAGAGTGTGACGCCCTGGGCAAGCCAGGGGTCACAGGTCACAACACCACACGCACCCCACATTCCCTGCAGGAACACCAAGGTCAGAACACAAATCCTTGTTGCCTTCCTCCAGGGGCTGGTGTCCACACCAGGGGGTGGGCCAGGCGGTTGGCTCCACCCACCGAGGAGTTCACAGCCCTGGAGGCGGGAAAATCAGGAGATCAGTCGAGACAGAGAAAGAGTTGAGTTGGAGAGTAGAGAGTGTGAGGAGTAAACAGTGGAGTTGTAGTGAGAGAAGGAAGAAGTGAAAAGAGAAAAGTGACAGCAAGAAGCCTGAAGTTAGTCCGGGTGTGTGCCCCGGACTGAGACAGCAAGGTTGGCAGACGGCGGTGACCGTCTGCAGGAGAGATTGCTCGGAGGTTGCTGAAAGGACCGTGGACGGGTGGTGACCCGGCGGTACCGGAGCGGTATACAAAGAACAGTCTGCACCAGGGCAGGGGCCTTTCGGATCCCGGCAAGGCTAGGAGTCACCATAATTTGCCAAATCCGTCAGTGAAGGGGACCACTGGGTCTCCCAACAACCAAGTCCCGATTGAAGGCAACAGTCCGACCGTTAAGGGGAGACACCGCCACCGCCAAGGCACCAGTTTCCCAGGGCCAGCGCCTGCGGGCAAGAGAGGGGCTCCTCCGGCTCATATCCAGGTCGGGGAGCGGGTTACCGGTGGGAATCCATCGCTACCAAAGGACTATACATAGTTGCAGGGAAGAGACCGTCACCGCTAACTGCAGGGAACATCAGCACCGTAGCTGTCCGAGGGACTCGTCCAACCAGCCGTTTGTCTACCGAGAACTTTGTCATCATCCTTTGGCTGAGTGAGTACCTCTGTGCCGTGCGGCACAGCGCTGCCCCTGCGCCCCTGCACCTCCACAGGCCCCATAACCCGCCTGTCCACCATCCCAACCCCATCTTTGGGCCCCGGGACCACCAAACCCCCTACCCACGGAGGGGCAAATCAACAACTGGCTGCTCCATACCACCACTCCCGGGCTCCCCAGACAGAGCAGCGGTGGTGTCCACACAATCACCACAACCGTGGGTGGCGTCACGGACAATAAACTATCCCAACAACCAAACCCCTTTCACTCACGGGCGAGGAGCGCCGCTCGAGTCCCCGGGATCCGGCCCATCGCTCGAGCCACCGAGCAGCAGCAGGCCGCAGCAGCAGCGGCAGCCGGACCCGAGCAGTGGGAGAGCGCAGCGTCCCCTCCTCCGCCCGCGACAACTTGGCGTCACGAACAGGATCTTACCGCTCTGCCGTTGGGTAGAGGTGCGCCTTGTGACCACCGGAGGTGTCCGGCCGGAAAATTTCAGAAGCCGCCATCTTTGGCGCGAAGAGTTCCCGCTCGAGCGTCTTCTCGTGTAGCAGAGGCGCGAAGGCCAAAACCCCGCCCCGATAGAGGAGGGGCCGGAAAGAGGCTAAGAGAGACGGAATGGCGGCTGGCTGCATGTGAGCGCAGCTATGGAAGCAGGGATGCCGGGACCCTGCAGCCATCTTGTTCCTGGGGGAGACCGCCAGCAACATGTGGATGCCGTCTAGAGCACCGTGGCCCCCGCGCCGGGAACCGCGGCGTGGGTGGAGATCCAGACCGCGCAGCTCTACCAGAGGCTGCAGGTCAAGATGCAGCTCCTCATGGAGGAGTGGGAGACCGACATGGCGGATGTCATAGCGGCCGTGCGGAGACGCGAGGAGGAAGCTGAGGAAGGGAGGGTGAGTGACCCACGCCCCGATGCCCTTGAAGGGCCGGTCATCGCAGCTGCGGGACCCGGTCCAGACCCTCTCCCCCTGCTGCCTCCCTCGCCACCTGTCCCTGAAGCCGTGACCCCACCACTAGGCCTGCTGCCACCGCAACCGGTAGCAATACCCAGCATGCCCGCCCCGGCAGGCCGACCTGCAGCCGGATCCAGTAGCCGCCCGGAGATGTTGCCGTGGAAGGTCCCGAAGTCCGAGCCGGAGGCGTCCCCCGAGCCAGAGCCGACAGCCCACTCCGTGCCGAAGGCCCAGCAGCGGAAAGCCCCTGTGCCCATCCCCTACACCTCGGCTGAGGTTGCGCCGGGTTGCCGCTGCAAGGCGGCGCCCAAGGCCAAGACGCCGCGGGACCTGCCGCCCAGATCCCTAACAGTGGGCAGCGTCCAAAATGTCCCGTGGAGCCCGACCCGTGCGCCGGAGCTCGCAGCAGCGCCGTATTGGGACAGGGAGCCGGTACCGCTGGGCCTGGAAATCGGTGAGAGGGAAAGGAAGAAGGCGGAGTTGGTGGCCCATGCAATCCGGGAAAAGGAGAACCTCCGTCAGCCGACTTTCCGTGGCCGGGGCCCGCTGTATGAGGGACAGGTGAGGCGGTTTGATGTCCGCCGGGGCTATGGATTTATTTATGAACCGGGCCTGGAGGCCAAAGTGTTTATAGCCCGGCGGGATGTGAATGCTCACCTGCCCGAGGAACACCCCGGTCAAAACCTGATGCCGGGCGACATAGTTCAGTACACCCGGCACTGTGGAGAGAGGGGTGGTTTGCCCTAGATGCGAAATTGAGGGGCAGCCAGGAGGCCCGTGTGAGTGCTGCACCCCCTCCCTCAGGTGAAGCCGAGGACTCTGAGTGATGGCAGCGGAGCACCGTTGCACTGTCCCCGTTGGGACCAGAAAGTCTGTTTGTGTTTGCAAGTTGTTGAAAATGAAAATGATAAGTAAATGGAACCGAACAGTTACCTGATTGTCCTACCGTGATTTGGAAAACCGGCCGTTGCCGGCACTGTTGTCCCCGTGGGGACCGTTTGCAAATTATTTGGCATAAGGAACTCCTTATGGACAAGCCCGTGAACTTGCAGGGCAACCACAGACGCTAGTGGCTTGTAAATAAGTTGTGTTACCGTTACCGTTTCCGCAATTGCCGCCTCCGGAGAGGCAGGTTGGAGGGAGGGCCCGCAGTAGAGCAGGCTGGGGCCCAGCCACCACAGGAACCGGTGGCTACCCTCTGGAGGGGAAGGACAGATCCCGCTCGGGTAACTTTGTGCAGGACTGGGGTCAAGGGGTGCTGCCTGTTTCTTAGGGGCAGCTTCAGGGCCAGGTTGCTTGGGTGGGTGAGAGCGGAGACCGTAACCGTTAACCGTTTAAAACCGTAACGTTTAAGCAATGTGCCTCCCGATGTGGGATGATGTTTTTCTACATGTATTGTGTTTTTATCTTTTCAGAAAAAAAAAAAAGGGAAAATAAAACCGGTGTTGGACGGGCAGCCCGAGGACGGTCTGCGTTTTGCTAAGGGGGAATGTGACGCCCTGGGCAAGCCAGGGGTCACAGGTCACAACACCACACGCACCCCACATTCCCTGCAGGAACACCAAGGTCAGAACACAAATCCTTGTTGCCTTCCTCCAGGGGCTGGTGTCCACACCAGGGGGTGGGCCAGGCGGTTGGCTCCACCCACCGAGGAGTTCACAGCCCTGGAGGCGGGAAAACCAGGAGATCAGTCGAGACAGAGAAAGAGTTGAGTTGGAGAGTAGAGAGTGTGAGGAGTAAACAGTGGAGTTGTAGTGAGAGAAGGAAGAAGTGAAAAGAGAAAAGTGACAGCAAGAAGCCTGAAGTTAGTCCGGGTGTGTGCCCCGGACTGAGACAGCAAGGTTGGCAGACGGCGGTGACCGTCTGCAGGAGAGATTGCTCGGAGGTTGCCGAAAGGACCGTGGACGGGTGGTGACCCGGCGGTACCGGAGCGGTATACAAAGAACAGTCTGCACCAGGGCAGGGGCCTTTCAGATCCCGGCAAGGCTAGGAGTCGCCATAATTTGCCAAATCCGTCAGTGAAGGGGACCACTGGGTCTCCCAACAACCAAGTCCCGATTGAAGGCAACAGTCCGACCGTTAAGAGGAGACACCGCCACCACCAAGGCACCAGTTTCCCAGGGCCAGCGCCTGCGGGCAAGAGAGGGGCTCCTATGGCTCATATCCAGGTCGGGGAGGAATCCATCGCTACCAAAGGACTATACATAGGTGCAGGGAAGAGACCGTCACCGCTAACTGCAGGGAACATCAGCACCGTAGCCGTCCGAGGGACCCGTCCAACCAGCCGTTTGTCTACCGAGAACTTTGTCATCATCCTTTGGCTGAGTGAGTACCTCCGTGCCATGCGGCACAGCGCTGCCCCTGCGCCCCTGCACCTCCACAGGCCCCATAACCCGCCTGTCCACCATCCCAACCCCATCACTGGGCCCCGGGACCACCAAACCCCCTACCCACGGAGGGGCAAATCAACAACTGGCTGCTCCATACCACCACTCCCGGGCTCCCCAGACAGAGCAGCGGTGGTGTCCACACAATCACCACAACCGTGGGTGGCGTCACGGACAATAAACTATGCCAACAACCAAACCCCTTTCACTCACGGGCGAGGAGCGCCGCTGGAGTCCACCGAGCAGCAGCAGGCTGCAGCAGCAGCGGCAGCCGGACCCGAGCAGTGGGAGAGCGCAGCGTCCCCTCCTCCGCCCGCGACAAGAGCACCCCCTGACCCTCATGTCTCCACAGTAGAACACACACTGATCCTCGTGTCTCCACAGGAAAGCACCCCCTGACCCACATGTCTCCACAGGAGAGCACCCCCTGACCCTCATGTCTCCACAGAAGAGCACCCCCTGACCCTCATGTCTCCACAGGAGAGCACCCCCTGACCCTCATGTCTCCACAGAAGAGCACCCCCTGACCCTCATGTCTCCACAGGAGAGCCCCCCTGACCCTCATGTCTCCACAGGAGAGCTCCCCCTTACCCTTATGTCTCTACATGAGAGCACCCCCTGACCCTCATGTCTCCACAGAAGAGCACCCCCTGACCCTCATGTCTCCACAGGAGAGCACCCCCTGACCCTCATGTCTCCACAGAAGAGCACCCCCTGACCCTCATGTCTCCACAGGAGAGCCCCCCTGACCCTCATGTCTCCACAGGAGAGCACCCCCTGTCCCTTATGTCTCTACATGAGAGCACCCCCTGACCCTCATGTCTCCACAGGAGAGCTCCCCCTTACCCTTATGTCTCTACATGAGAGCACCCCCTGACCCTCATGTCTCCACAGAAGAGCACCCCCTGACCCTCATGTCTCCACAGAAGAGCACCCCCTGACCCTCATGTCTCCACAGGAGAGCACCCCCTGACCCTCATGTCTCCACAGGAGAGCACCCCCTGACCCTCATGTCTCCACAGGCGAGCACTCCCTGACCCTCATGTGTCCACAGAAGAGCACCCCCTGACCCTCATGTCTCCATAGAAGAGCACCCCCTGACCTTCATGTCTCCACAGGAGAGCACCCCCTGACCTTCATGTCTCCACAGGAGAGCTCCCCCTGACCCTCATGTCTCCACAGGAGAGCACTCCCTGACCCTCATGTCTCCACAGGAGAGCACCCCCTGACCCTCATGTCTCCACAGAAGAGCACCCCCTGTCCCCCGTGTCTCCACAGGAGAGCACCCACTGACCCTTATGTCTCTACATGAGAGCACCCCCTGACCCTCATGTCTCCACAAGAGAGCACCCCCTGACCCTCGTGTCTCCACAGGAGAGCACCCCCTGACCCTCATGTCTCCACAGTAGAACACACACTGATCCTCGTGTCTCCACAGGAAAGCACCCCCTGACCCACATGTCTCCACAGGAGAGCACCCCCTGACCCTCATGTCTCCACAGAAGAGCACCCCCTGACCCTCATGTCTCCACAGGAGAGCACCCCCTGACCCTCATGTCTCCACAGAAGAGCACCCCCTGACCCTCATGTCTCCACAGGAGAGCCCCCCTGACCCTCATGTCTCCACAGGAGAGCTCCCCCTTACCCTTATGTCTCTACATGAGAGCACCCCCTGACCCTCATGTCTCCACAGAAGAGCACCCCCTGACCCTCATGTCTCCACAGGAGAGCACCCCCTGACCCTCATGTCTCCACAGAAGAGCACCCCCTGACCCTCATGTCTCCACAGGAGAGCCCCCCTGACCCTCATGTCTTCACAGGAGAGCACCCCCTGTCCCTTATGTCTCTACATGAGAGCACCCCCTGACCCTCATGTCTCCACAGGAGAGCTCCCCCTTACCCTTATGTCTCTACATGAGAGCACCCCCTGACCCTCATGTCTCCACAGAAGAGCACCCCCTGACCCTCATGTCTCCACAGAAGAGCACCCCCTGACCCTCATGTCTCCACAGAAGAGCACCCCCTGACCCTCATGTCTCCACAGGAGAGCACCCCCTGACCCTCATGTCTCCACAGGAGAGCACCCCCTGACCCTCATGTCTCCACAGGCGAGCACTCCCTGACCCTCATGTGTCCACAGAAGAGCACCCCCTGACCCTCATGTCTCCATAGAAGAGCACCCCCTGACCTTCATGTCTCCACAGGAGAGCACCCCCTGACCTTCATGTCTCCACAGGAGAGCTCCCCCTGACCCTCATGTCTCCACAGGAGAGCACTCCCTGACCCTCATGTCTCCACAGGAGAGCACCCCCTGACCCTCATGTCTCCACAGAAGAGCACCCCCTGTCCCCCGTGTCTCCACAGGAGAGCACCCACTGACCCTTATGTCTCTACATGAGAGCACCCCCTGACCCTCATGTCTCCACAAGAGAGCACCCCCTGACCCTCATGTCTCCACAGGAGAGCACCCCCTGACCCTCGTGTCTCCACAGGAGAGCACCCCCTGACCCTCGTGTCTCTACAGGAGAGCACCCCCTGACCCTCATGTCTCCACAGAAGAGCACCCCCTGTCCCCCGTGTCTCCACAGGAGAGCACCCACTGACCCTTATGTCTCTACATGAGAGCACCCCCTGACCCTCATGTCTCCACAAGAGAGCACCCCCTGACCCTCGTGTCTCCACAGGAGAGCACCCCCTGACCCTCGTGTCTCCACAGGAGAGCACCCCCTGACCCTCATGTCTCTACAGGAGAGCACCCCCTGACCCTCATGTCTCTACAGGAGAGCACCCCCTGACCCTTATGTCTCTACATAGGCCATATGATGATCTTGTGCTGTCAAACAGGTACGACCGCTCTCACCATCCTATTACCTGTATGCCCATAGTAATAGATTAAAGGGGGTGACAGATTCCCTTTAAGTTCACACAAAACCGAGCACACACACGGAGGACGATTCTGATTCATCAACACACTTGTTACAATCCGTCAGTCCCCCAGTCCACACTCCACAATCGCTGGTGTTAATACTCCTGCTTTATTCGGGCCATAGCCGCATTCAGCACCTCTTTCTCAGAGGGTACCCTTATCAATTTCCAGGAGAGAATTAATACCCTCAGAGTACTACCTTGCCGTGAAGGATTGCTCTGTTATGGGCAATCACATGTCCCTGATAAGGAGCACACCTAACGGGATCCCTCATCAATCAGAGACCGTAGTCCCTTATTGTTCACTCATTAATCAATCAGTTCCACATTCAAGGATCCTCATAGTTTACAATCATATCATTCTAGATACGTCACATAGTCAACTGAGACAACATACAGTCATATGAAAAAGTTTGGGCACCCCTATTAATGGTAACCTTTTTTCTTTATAGCAATTTGGGTTTTTGCTATTTCAGTGTCATATATCTAATAACTGATGGACTGAGTAATATTTCTGGATTGAAATGAGGTTTATTGTACTAACAGAAAATGTGCAATCCGCATTTAAACAAAATTTGACATGTGCATAAGTATGGGCACCCTTATCAATTTCTTGATTTGAACACTCCTAACTACTTTTTACTGACTTACTAAAGCACTAAATTGGTTTTGTAACCTCATTGAGCTTTGAACTTCATAGGCAGGTGTATCCAATCATGAGAAAAGGTATTTAAGGTGGCCACTTGTGAGTTGTTCTCCTATTTGAATCTCCTATGAAGAGTGGCATCATGGGCTCCTCAAAACAACTCTCAAATGATCGGAAAACAAAGATTATTCAACATAGTTGTTCAGGGGAAGGTACAAAAAGTTGTCTCAGAGATTTAACCTGTCAGTTTCCACTGTGAGGAACATAGTAAGGAAATGGAAGAACACAGGTACAGTTCTTGTTAAGCCCAGAAGTGGCAGGCCAAGAAAAATATCAGAAAGGCAGAGAAGAAGAATGGTGAGAACAGTCAAGGACAATCCACAGACCACCTCCAAAGACCTGCAGCATCATCTTGCTGCAGATGGTGTCACTGTGCATCGGTCAACAATACAGCGCACGTTGCACAAGGAGAAGCTGTATGGGAGAGTGATGCGAAAGAAGCCGTTTCTGCAAGCACGCCACAAACAGTCGCCTGAGGTATACAAAAGCACATTTGGACAAGCCAGTTACAT